>NC_053519.1:22457500-22517500 GCF_016920715.1 Anopheles arabiensis
TATGCAGCAGTTCGACAAAGTTTTAGGTAAGTAGAAAACCGTGAAAATAATCTGCTGTTAAAGTTGTTGACGGTGGCTACTGCAGCAACTAGTAATTTTACTACTCGTTCCTCTTCCGTTAATTCACCTTCTTCTCTTGCAGGTTCTCTTTTTGGCCAGTCGTCTTCCATGCCACTAAGCCAATGTGGCCCATGCCACCACCGATGACATGATTCCAATTTGTCCGGAAGAATTGTCTGCTGGATTGTCCACGCCAGGAACATGATACCAGCATTTAATCCCCGTTTCAGCTTGAATTTGCGCCACTCTGTTCGACACAAAGGGCTTCCAGCGTCGTGGTGAAGATTGCAACCAGTATAACACGGTCATTGAATCTGTCCAACCAAATGCATCATATGTACCGGGGAGTGATTGGCTGATCTTCCGGAATAGTTGCGTTGCTAATTTTGCTGCACAGAGCTCAAGCCTAGCGATTGAGTTGGTGTTTGTCAACGACACAACCTATGATTTAGCAGCCAGAAGTTGCACCGAGACCCCTGAATGAGCTTCTGCTCTGACGTAGCAACACGCACCATATGCGTTTTGCGAATTATCTGCGAAGACATGCAACTGCACGCGTGTAGCCCCTCTAAGCGATATGAATCTAGGAATGCGTATTTCGCGCAGCAATGGCAGTTTATAGTGAAACGCTGCTCATTCCCTTTGGAGATGTGATGGAAGCTCGCTATCCCAGTTCCAAGGCTTCCCGTTTACCTTCAAGGACCACAATTGTTGCATGAACATTTTGGCAATAACGATAATTGGGCTCAGCAAACCAAGCGGATCGAAGATTTTGGCGATGTACGATAATGTCAGCCTCTTTGTTAAGACGGTTGCAGTGGGTGGCAGATCAATCCGAAACTGAAACATATCTACTGCTGGTTCCCAAACAAGTCCCAGTGTTGACACAACTTGAGGATCATGCAACTCTTGTGTTGGTAGAACTGCCAAATCATCTGATGGGACGCCCTGGAGTGCTTCTGGTACGTTGGATGCCCATTTTTTTAACGCAAAGCCAGCCGAATTAAGCATTTGCGAAATCTGTGTACGTATTTCGATTGCATCTGAGATTTCCTCTGTTCCCGATAATAGATCATCCACATAAAAATCACGAAGTACTGCATTTACTGCCAGTGGGTACTGAGTATGCTGATCATGAGCTATTTGCTTCAATGTCCTCGTTGCCAAGAATGGTGCGGATGCGGTGCCGTATGTTACTGTTAGTAATTGGAAGGTTTGGATTGGTTCTGACGGATCTTCCCTGTAACGTATACGGAGGTACTGATGGTCTCGCTCATCGTGGAGAATCTGGCGGTACATCTTTTCCACGTCGGCAGATAGCGCAATTGCACGTGATCGAAAACGAACGATGATTGAGAAGAGGTCGTCTTGGATTACCGGTCCCACCAATAGCTTATCGTTCAATGAGTACCCTGACGAGGTTTTGCAAGATGCATCAAATACAACTCGCACCTTGTGCTCGTCTCTTTTGTCACCGCATGATGTGGCAGGTAGTAGTGCTCGCATAAATCGTCGACCGGTTCGGTAAGCCGTTTCATATGACCCAGACGCTCATACTCTTTCATAAATTTAATGTATTCTTCCTTCATTTTAGGATCAGCCCTTAAACGTCGCTCAACAGCTAAGAGTCGACGATCAGCAATTCACTTTGACGATCCTAAAACGACACAAGGATTAGAGCTTTGTGGCAAACATACAACATACCTGCCAGATGCATCTCTGGTTGTAGTGGCTACGAAATGCTTCTCGCAGGCATTCTCTTCCGCTGATAGTATCAGATCCTCAGCGACTGTTTCGATCTCCCAAAAGCGTTCCATTATCGATTCCAGTGAAGGCGCGACGTTGGTAGATAAGTGGCATAGCTGCGAAGCATGAGAACCACCAAACGATGCATTTCCTGCGACAACCCAGCCGAAAGCAGTCTCCACAAGCCATGGTTTCCCTTCGCCGAGGGAACGTTTTTTACCGGAATGAAGCTCCCAGTATGTATCTCCACCGATGATGATGTCGATCTTGCCAGGTACATAGAACGAAGGGTCAGCAAGCGGCAAGCTCGGCATTTCCCATGATGATGCATCAATTGGAGCCGTTGGTATGTGCATAAAGGGAGAGTCTAAGATGAGCAACTCCAGCTGAGATGCATGAGTGTTGATCCTCGATTCGACGGTTGCAACGATCGAACCTTTCATCAGCTGTGACGCATTTCCGATACCTGCGACGGACACGTTGGCCTTGTTGCGAGTCGTCCCGAGAAGCTTCCGAGCAAGCGTGTTAGAGACAAAGTTCGACATAGAACCCGAGTCGAGAAGTGCTCTTGCTTCATGTCTCTTTCCGTATCCGTCAACGATGTATAGCAGAGCCGTTTCCAAAAACACCATACCATCATTGGTTTGAATAGCCATCGTTGAGTAACCGTTGAGTTAGGAGTATGAACGGGTGCATGCAATAGTGTATGATGACGTTGATGACATATACGACATGTATAGTCCGATTTGCATGCCTTCACCTGATGAGAATCACCCAGACAATTCCAGCACAGATGCTTTGAGGAAACAAATTCACGACGTTGATGCACATCCTCGCCATTGAACACCGGACAGCTACGTAGAAGGTGGCCATCAGCCCACTGCAGGAGACACTTGTAACTTGATGTAACCGTTGATGTCGACCGCGAAGATGCTACATTTGCTATCGATCTACGTGCTTGTGGAGGACGATTGGAGCCGGCCACCTTACTCAAACGTTCACCAGATTCACTCGCGAAATTGTTTGTAGATTTAAGGATTTGTATACGGTCTTCCACAAATTGTACCACATCACTATATTTGTCCTTTTTGAAATGCACTGAATGTTTTTCCCACGCCAAAAGTGTCGCACGGTCTAGCTTCATAAGAAGCATGTTTGAGAGTGGCGTGTCCCATGAATTCACTGGCTCCTTCAGTTTCACAAAACCGTTCACATATCGCGAAAATTCGTCCACTAGGTTTGTCAGCTTGTCCACACACTCTACATGTACAGCGGGAAGATGGTGCAACTTGCGATAATATTCCCGCACGAGTAACCGAGAATTGTCATAGCTTTTTAGAAGCTGTGCCCACGTAACTGAATAGTTATCGTCTGTTAATGCAGTGTGTTCGAAGGGAAGCGCCGCTTCTCCCTTCAATGATGATAGCAAGTATTCGAGCTTTGCTATCGATGGAAGCTCGGATGAAGCGTCGATCATCGCGATGAAGCGATCGCGGAACGAAAGCCATTTCGTATGATCCCCATCGAAGGTTGGCAGCTCGATCTTTGGAAGGTGTAAGTGTGGAGTGTTTGGCCGACCAAATGCGAACGTAGACGAAGCCAAACCTGTCGTTTCGTTTAGCGACACTTCTTCCTTGCGTAAATTTTCCCGAAAGAAAGATTTAAGCTTCCTGCACCGTCCTTCTATCTCGATTCTTTCTTTTAGGCACAATTCGATGGACTCATTACTGTCGTCGAGCTCTTCAAGCTTGGCTATCGCGATGAAAAACTCGTCCTTCCCGCTTGGCAAAGAGTAACTCATTTTAATGCCTCTCGCTACCCCTGGCCCTAGCTTTGAAGGAATCGTGCGACACACTCGCACTCCACTACCCCATCCCATGGAAAAACGCTCCCACCATCGAGGTGTTGACCAAAATTTCGCTGTGTGCATGAGACACACAGTCGCACTCCTCCACCTCTCCATATCCGATCGCTCCCACCGTTGCGAAGTTGCGAGAATTTTTGCTCTGAGCGTGAGACCCTGAAGCGCCAGAGATGACACTATGTGTAAAGACGATCATAATTCGATATGGTCAAAAAGCCCGAGCTCTTGATGCAGAGCGATGAATAGAAAATCCGTAATCCGGTTCGAAGGACCAATAAATGTGATAAATTATCACTAAAAAAGCTGATTGTGATATACGGATTACCGAAAACCGAGGAAAATGGCTAAACCGTTGTGTCCTTTGCGCCAATCAATTTGCTACTGTTTATTCACTTGTCATTTCATTACATAGTTCATTTGCTTTTCATCCTAATCCTAAGAGTTCATTCTCCAATTCCCATCCGTAACTGATCTAGTTCAATTGAAATATTTCACCATTTGAAACAATTCACGAAAACATGCAATTTCGATTAATCAAATTTTCTAAATTAACTACAATGCAATTTGATTCAATTTCCAACATAATCCACGTGGGTTTGAAGTGGCTTTACAGTGGGTTAAGGCCAATTTGGTTATTTAGGTCTTTCAGATTCGAGTTGGTTTTGCCATTGGTTTTGCCATCTGTCAATCACACTTTTGTTTACGTTTAGAGGTGTTGATTTGCGGAATGAATAAAATAGTAAAGTTGGTTTATTTACGGACTATCTAGTTAAGAATCTTAACCAGAAGTGGCCTTAGACAGTACTAACGGTAGGCCTATTCAAATTTTCGAGGTAAAATGTAAAACGGGTTATTGGCTGAATAAGTTTAGATGAAACAAAATCGTATGAACTGGATGACGAAGTTCGAATCCTTTCTGCACTTCCCGCCTTCACTGACCCTTGTCCTGTGCCATGTACTAAGTGCGCCCATCAACTCCAGCCACCGCGAACGTTGGATACGTAAACGTCTGTATTTTACGTTCTCGTGCAAAAAAATATATTGAAACAACGCTGTACAATTGTTTCGTGCAATTAGGAGTGTCCGAATCCGCTCACGGCTTCTCGCCCTCGCCAGTCCATTATACTGACCTTAATGGCTGAAGCCTCCGTGTCATCTGGCCACTTCAATTTAAACCTACTACGCCCCCTCCGTAATGGCGGATTTAACGGTAAGCAGACTGAGTGACCGCAGCGGGCCCCGTAGATGAAAAGTCCAGCATATATGGTGTGTACAGTAGTCTCATTGTGGGCCTCCGTGAATGATAGAGGCTCCATGGACTAAGGGACTCATAGACTATAGGGGGCCCAATAAGGAGTGAGGCCGACCAACCCGCTTACCCCAGCAAAACCCCAGGCAAAACATTAAAGTGTGTTTGATCCAAAACCACGTGAAGAAAGCTAATCACTCCCCAGCCTCGTTCAACGCCTTAAGGGGGGCCCTACTTCGTTTACCGCTTTGGGCCTTAGGGTCAACACGCTAAATCCGCCACTGTTCCTAAGAACACTTTACGGACTGGGTCGTCCGTTTTCATGCATGTCGCATAGCCTATCTATTAAAACTTGGCGAGCTTGATACGACAATGAAGTCGCCGTACATCTCGTATTACTCGTCGTTTTATTGGCTTCTCCAATGTATTTCCACGCATACGGGACCAAAATGATTTCGTCTGATTTGATAAAAATAAAATAACTACGTTAAAATTGTAATCTATGTGATTCAGTGCTCCCACTCATATCTCCAGATGCAGTTGCCAGTGCCATGCTAGTGCTACAGACGAAGGCGCGAGACCGTGAGCGGTTTCGGACACTCCTGAGGCAGGCC
Organism: Anopheles arabiensis; assembly: GCF_016920715.1. Taxonomy (NCBI): domain Eukaryota; kingdom Metazoa; phylum Arthropoda; class Insecta; order Diptera; family Culicidae; genus Anopheles; species Anopheles arabiensis. The sequence continues at coordinate 22,463,034 of NC_053519.1, forward strand.
AAGACCGCAAAGCGGTTGTAGCGCCGGATAAGTAAGTAAGTAAAGAGTTATGGGATTATCGTAACGGGATTATGTACCAGCCGGTCTAGTGGTACAGTCATCAACTCGTATGACTTAACAACATGCCCATCATGGGTTCAAGCCCCGAATAAACCGTGCCTTTAGGAAAAGACAACACTTGAAGGCTAGAATATAAACAGGGAATTAGAGGAAGATTAGCTGAACTATATTGAATGAATATAGTTAGCGGTACGAATATGTGCAAAGAGTAATACTCTAGGCCCATTACAATTGAATATCGTGTTCGTCTGCACTTCCTCCAAAACATTTACGGGCGCCTTTGTAGCGGTCTAAAAGAACATCGATGATGAAGTGGGTGGTGGGAGGAAAAAAATATCGGACTAGGATTACATTCCTCAACTATGGATGTAACAGCAGCAAATATTTAGATTCTGCTAAAAATTCGATGTTGTTGTTTTTGTGTCGCTTTTGTTTGAACGGATCAGTTTTGAACCGTTGTTCACAAAATTGATAAGGTTCTCATGGCAATTTCAAAATAGTTTTTGAAAAACTTTTTACATACTTTGATTTGCATTTTCAAAAAAATCATTACAGGCGAAAAAAAATTTCGAATTTTTTTTGATATCCGAAAAAAAATATTTTGAAAATTACTCTTACAAAATTTATAAAACCTTAAAATAAATTATAAAAACATTTTTTAAATCGTTCAAAAATGTATTTCTTTTAAACCTTTGTAGAAAATGTTATTTATATTTATACGATTTTTAAATGCGTTAGTTAGCACATGAGACCTGTTTTTCGAAGTGTCTTTATAGTTATGGTACGACCATAAATTTGTTTTTTCGTCGTTGTTTCGTTGTTTTTTAGCTCGTGTAAAAATGAGTTTAAAAAATTTGAAAAAATATACAAATATGTGAAATAGTATTTTGCACAACTCATACATTCACTGTTTTTTATCTATCTCTTATGGATTTTCCGCAAATCGCGAAAAACGACTGTCCATATATATATATATATATATATATATATATATATATATATATATATATATATATATATACATATTTATTTATTTATATATATCATAACAAACACATTACATTTGATCAACATGAAATATACAAGACATGATCGCTTACTTTGTACAAAATATCGGGTAATACGTCGTTTTCACAATACAGTGCCACCGCACTTCCCCTTTCCACGTATTTTCTTAATACGAGCTGAACATTGACTGTTGATTGTCCATCTGCAAAAAAGAAGAAAATAACAATTAGGATTCAACACAAATCAATCATTCATCCATATTATCCAAAACGCCACTCATTTTTCTGTGTTTTTTTTTAGTTTGTATTAAAACATGTTAAAATTTATTTTCTTTTTTCGGTATTGTCTACACTAGCAGCACCCAAGCGTGTATTAATACGGTGATACCGGAAGAATGTGACAATTCGCGCGTTCGACGAACATTGCAGTCTTCATAGCTACACGTATAAGCAAAAATTGTCTATGTGTGTACCGGCAAAAACCGTACACAGAACACTTTTTAACTGAACTTCAGTAAAATTATACTGAAGTTTTTTTAGCTGAAGATTCAGTAATCTTTTCAGTAAAAATAATGTTTACGGAATCATTTAGTAATGCTCGGTGCTCACCAAAATGACAGCTCGTTTAATGAAATCACAGTAATGCTATTCTCATAGGGTAAACGTACCTATAGTGGTGCTAGTACCAATAGTGGTGGTATTGCACTAAAATGCTTCTCATACGATAAATAAACAGTAGTTAAGTTATTTATGATAGTGTGAAATGTTCTCTAGCCTTTTACAAAGGATTTAACAATGAAATGGGGCCATTCCGTTTCTTAGTGACCGAAAAATCCATTATTTTGTGAAAGGTATCAACATTTTTCCAAAATCCTTAAGATTTCATAACGATACTTATATTCTTGTTAACGTTCTAAATGACCACATACCAACGCAAATATTAGTTTTTTAACATAATTGTTATCAAATGATATTGTTTTATTCAAATTCATTGGCTTTTGACCATATTTACGTATTTTTAAATGTTTTTTACGATAGTGCCATTATAGGTACACCAAACAGGCATGTTCCTATAGTGGTCCTAGTTCTAAAATCAATAAAAACAGCTAATTTTGGATTTTTTTCGACGACATTTTTGACATGTCATACTGTTTTCATTAAACAAGCAACAAGAATGAGTTTTCTGTAAGTAATTTACCAAACAAAGGCCATAATTCGCTTATTTGGCTGAGTGAAAAATCGACTTCAAATCGAGCAAACTCTTCTGGGTATGGGTTGACGACAGGTGTTATTCAGTACTTCTGTCAATATTTTCATCAACCAAATTCATACATTTATTACGATCAAATTACTAAAGATATCATTATTATGGCAGTAATCCAGGCTATTCATACGAAAACAGCTTCAAAACTAAGTTATATTGATATTATACACTGTTTTGAGGCATCTTTGTTTACCACCACTATAGGAACACAATACGACGACTATAGGAACCATACCACCATTATAGGTACAAAGAAGCAATCACAAAAATATGTATTTTTTCGTAAATTCGATGTGTTTTATGGTAAAAATGGTTGTGATTGCGAAGATAAAACATATTCCAACTGTTATGTGTTGAAATATTCAGAAATTGTCGTTTTTGACACTTTAAATCCTTTAAAATACATCTGTACCACCACAAATTGCACCACTATTGGTACATTTACCCTATTACTGATTTTTCATTGATTGATAACGGTTAATAAGTGACGAAACATTTCATTGAAATTGAATACTTTATTGATGCGTAGAGATTGCACGTCCCTCATTTCATGTTCATACATGGTTTTTGTTGTGCAAAGATGTTAGAGCGTTTCTACATACACCGAGGCTGCAGGTGAGAGATGGCTGTGAGAGAATTGACTACCGGTTTCTCACGCCGGTGTGTGTAGAAGCTCCGAAATGCGTCGAGATGAGACTTTTAAAATGATGTTGAAAAAATCCATTTTAGTCGCTAAACTGAGGTCAAAAAAGTTACTTTTACTTTCTAATAATATCTCTACGATTATTAGACTGCAAAAATGCAAACTAAAATTGATCGTTCGTCATAAACTGCCAATTTAATTTTTTCTCAGCTCGATCGTTCTTTGCATGCTGAGGAGATTTCTCTCACCGAAAATGCTGTCAGTCGCTGTCAAAGTATGCTGTCAGTTATTTTCTCAGCTGCTTTCTCGGTGTATGTAGAAACGCTCATACACAAAAACACGATTACCAATTGTTTCAAATTAATACCGCAAGCCGAAATCTCACCTAAAATTTTACCAGGGTCGCTGTAAGCGCGTACCATATCAACTCTTTGCACATCACGACCAGGGGCCCACTTGGTCGTGATAAGCAAAAAATTGATATGGCATTGGCATTGTTTTGTTTTGATGTTTTGACTGACAGGTCGATTTTACAGAATGAATTGCTGCATTTTCAGTTATTTGTTTCACTGATATCCAGTGAAACGACTAATTTGACACTTAATTTACTGGTTTTCAGGAAAAGGCAAATTACTGAAATGCATTCAGTAAATTATTTTTCTGATAGTCAGTACAAACATGACTTACATGCTAAAAACCGATTAAACATTCTGTTACTGAACCGTTTCAGAAAAAAAAACCGAAACCGGATGAGACCGCTGCGTACACACCCGCTGCGCAAAGCGATCGAAAACTTCTCAAACTCTCGCACAATGTAGCTAGAGAGCAAGAACTAATAATGATAAAGCGAGGTGAAAGGATGGGGAAGACGAGAAGGAGGGGAAAAAGAGAACGATAGAATCGAGCAGTTTTTGAGCTCGGTTTCTAGCTCGTTTTCTGCCGAAACCGATCGAGAAAGCGAGCAGAAACGTCCGAAGAAACGTTTATCTCTTTCTGATAAAAAAGCTCCGGTACGCGACCGTGTTGGCGCAAAAATGATAATAGCCGAAAAATAGTTCACACCCAAGTTATCTTTCTCGTCTCCTTCCCCTCTACCCCCCCTTGAGAAGTTTTCGATCGCTTTGCGCAGCGGGAAGGTTTTACACCAAATGGAAACGTCCGGGCTTCGGAGTCTCTTGTCGGTGAACGGAGCCATCAGAATCGTTGGAGCCACCCGAAATCATCTGCCGTCCGTAACCACCTGGAACCATCCGGAGCTGTAAGGAACCATCTGCAGGCGACCTGAACCTACTGGAGCCATCAAAATTGTGTTACTGAATTGGACAGAGTAGCTTACACCATCTGACGCGTGAGCAAGTGGTAGACAGCGGTGTCTATTCAAAACGACTATTGTTATAAACAAGTGGACAGTTGTTTATTATGCTGGTAAACCCTGTATGCATTCCACAACGTTTGTTGCATTCTCGTTCATCAGAGTGTTAGTCAATTCTCTCTTGCCGCTCGAAGAGAATTCTCCTGCTTATTTCGTGTGTTTAACACTCTGGGCGCTGTGTGGCACGTTTTGGAATCACAGCTTTGTTCATTCTCCTTCTCTGTGATTGGTCTCTCAGCAACTCTCAGCAGAGCGTATTGCCGCGGGAAGAAAGAGAGACCGCATATTGTAGAAGCGGCATCGTATGTGAGGATCGGAAAGAGAGAGAACGATCGTAAGCCAATGAAACGCTCTCATCGCTCTCTTATCTTGTACTGTATTCTCCGCAGAAAGCTAATGCAAAATGCCAGCGCTCAGAGTGTTTTTTCTACCCATCCTTGTTGAACACAAGTCATTTTCTTCCATCACACTTTTCTGCGTGTTTGCTCATTCTCATCCAACATCCAACGTGGACGTGAGAGTGTGTATGTGTGCTGCATGAACTTTTTTTCTTCTGCGTAAAATACTTTCCCGTACTGCACCATCCGCAGTGCTCTATCTCCTTCATCGGAGGACGAATTGTTATCATCTAAGTGTTTCTTTAAGTGTCTTTTTCTAAGTGCTATGTGACATTTATTCTAACTAAAACTGGCGCTTGATAAATTTCCGATGTGTGCTGCTACCGCCAGCTGTTCCTCAACTCTCTTCAAAAGTGCGACACTGTGTGCACTAGCGTTCAAAGTCGGTGAATAATTGATCCTCAAGCACAAAGGTAAGTTTGTTGAAAATATTACACTTGATTTGGAGATGTGACAAAGTGTGTCTATGAATTGTATATTTTCATCAACAGCCTTCATACAACACCGCATTCGAGGCGCGCCAAATCTCATGACATTATTATTATCATTATTTATTTTTTAAGATAAGTAACAGTACCTAAAAAATACATAGCAAAAACAAGATTTGTATCGCAATTCACTCCGCAGTGAACTGCAACAACCACAAGAAACCGTGCCGAATCCAACCGTTGTGCAATCGAAGACGAAAATTGTGTGATTAAATTGGACAGAGTAGCTTACACCATCTGACGTGTGAGCAAGTGGTAAACAGCGGTGTCTATTTAAAACGACTATTGTTATAAACAAGTGGACAGTTGTTTATTATGCTGGTAATCCCTGTAAATATCATTTGTTTACAGATGATTGTACTGACAATACATTCAGCCTTCTGTTTATTCTTCTGCCTTGCAATTTTGTACCTTTGTTATAACTTCTATGTTTAATTCAAATTGATAAAACTCGAGGTTTTACATCTCAGAAGTGGGATACGTCTTATCGCCAGCATCTGCTTTGCTGTCGAAACCACCACGGTACAACATTGTGAATCGAAGAGTTTGTGTGTTTGTGTGTGAGATAACGCTACCCAGTCAGACAAATCGGACTTAATTTACCCCTATCTTACCGCTAAATTACCGGTAATTTAAGAGTAATTTAATGGTAAATAAGCAGTCGTTAATTTACCCATTCGAGCAGTTTTGACAGATCCTATTCCTTCCTCTATTTTATTTTTATTTTTTTCGGACAATTTGTTAATAAATAACACGAAATGTATTATATTACAGTTTAATGGTTTTATTCAATCATTGTCCTTAACTTTTACAAACGATTACAATGTATTTTTTTAGCAAACTCGACATGAACAGCCGCTTCACCCGGAGAAGGTGGTGCACAAATAGCACTAATAAACACTATTTCTCGGCTGTTTTTTACATTTTACAGTTTTAGACACACCACCGACGTCTTCTTCCACTAAAAGATCTTTAAAACAATACTCTTTTTGTTCTAATTTATATCTTTTCACTGACAACAAACGACAACACTTTGTACCACTAAATTGCTCTTAAATTACTGTTATGACAGACACAAAACTGCTCGAATGGGTAAATTAACAGAGGGCTGTCTGACTAGGTACCATCTGCCATCACGATGCGATAAAACGAGAAGCTTCTGTGTGTGCTTGCCGGTATAGGCAGCCAATTCGATGTTTAGGCAACGATTGCCTCATGGCTAGGCCAGATCACTCCAGATTCACCAGCCTCAACGATCTCGATCCCTGCAACCCCAAAGACACCAGCCATCTAGCACCTGCATTTAGTGTGGCCGCCATCTTGTTCATCTTACATGGCAATGACGATGCCGCCATTTAGTATGAATATGGCCGCTGGCTATTCTTTTATCATCGCTTATACCTGGAATTCTGGAAAAGCTTCTCGCATCACTTCTGTTGGAACATTTATAAGGTTCCACGGCACTGTCAGCGTTATGAGGGACAAAAACATATAAATAGGGTTAAGGTGTCAACTTTCGGCCTTTCTCTAACACGATTTCGACCAGTGTTGAATAAAAAACTAATTTTTTGGCACTCGTCCATCAGCCTAAACAATTTGGTTATTAATTTCATGTTAGAATTTCTAACAACTTCTGTTACTGCATGTGCACCGCATGCCGTGTTGTCATCACCTCCGATTGACTGTGTGCATTACCTTCCGCCACTTTATGGATTGACCCCGCTATCACCCTCTACCGCCGCGTCATGTTCGAGTGCTATGGCATCGGTTGTAGCCTACTGAGCTGTTGAACAACAATCATCGCGGTGTCGTTCAGTATTCAGGTTCATCCTGATCGACATGTCCTTATACTTGGCTGTATCTTCTGTAAACGTCAGCAAGACTTCTGGAGGAGATGTCGATCAGCGGGAGCAGTACTTACACCCACTATGAGATTGATTCAACCTCACGCATCACATGACGACATCATTCAGGATCAGTTCTTTTCGATATCAGCATCGTCCTCATGCTTGGCTGTAACTTCCGTAAACTTCAGCAAGACTTCCGGAGGAGATGTTGGTCAGAAAAGCAGTTGTGATTGAAAGTATGTGAGTTAATCTCATGCCAGCTTTTATTAGTACAGCTTTTATTTCTACATTATTTTAATCAAACCAAGTAAAACAAAGCAAAATTACAAAAACCGCCAGTTCACCTATCGCTTTCTTCCAACTTGTTCCCTGCTCGTACGCTTGCCGAATGCTCTGGGATATCCTGAACCCGAACCTTTTCCTTTTCGGCCTCTGGAGCACTCACTCACTCACTCACGTATGTGTGGTGTTCATCGTGTTCCGGCCATGATCGGGTTCGCCCGATCATTTCTATTCGTCCGGTTCGGTAGATACCGTTGCAGGGATCGCCTAGGTTCTTTTTGTAACATCCCCCAACCCGTGACCAATACGCTATTGGTCACCCTTTCTTATTTCTAAAAAGGGAAATTTAGTCACCGGCCTACTGAGCGTCCCTGTGCTTGTTCGTACCTAAGCTTGTCGTGTCTAGTGATGGGCAAAACGGCTCCGACCGGCTCCAGACAATTTCGGAGCCGGCTCCGGACCCTACAGGCAAAGAGCGGGATATGTTATCATGGTGTGCGTAAAAACCTAGAGCGGAGAAACGGTGTAAAATACAAGGATGCGAGAGCGCGTTTTGGTTTCTACACATTCTTGACACTAACACTGTTACAAATGTGTAAGTGTGTACGTTTACTTTCTGCCAGTGCGCTCAGTTTGATCTGATCGCAGCGCTGTGCTGATATCGGTGTCTCGCTTGCACTGCTGCACCGAAAGTTCCTCTGTGTGCTCTCATTCTTGCTACCACATGAAATCGTCAGTACAGGTCAACGATCCGCAGCGAGCGGCCGCACGTAAGCCCTAAGTCCTGGACGATTGGTGTTATGATTTTGTAAAGTGTTCAAGTGTTCAAGTGTTGTGCGAATTGAAATGAAGCTGCGCGAATGATTTGTAATGCATGTTATGTACATCGCGCAGCTTTATTTCGTACCTTTTTTACAGTAATCAACGTGTACAAAAGGATCTACGCAGATATCCAGCCACTTCAACGTTTGCATCGATTGTGTATGTAAATGTGTGAAATCGTGTAAAGTTATGTAAATGTTTCAATAAAGTGATGAAAAAAGATCTACACGTGTTTGTTTTTTTTGTTTAGCTCTAGATAACAAAAAAATACGCAGCGAGTATGAGCAATCGCTGAACGAAAGAAACGCACACAGCGCAACACGAAAGAAACAAACACAAGTACACGAAAGGATGCTCGCGCGAGAATTGAGAGAGCGCACCGTGTATTTTGTATGGAAGCGGGAGAGAACCGTGGTACCCGTTCCCTCCCCCTTTTTTTAAGCCTAGGAAATCTTCCATCGGTTTAACTCTAGGTTTTTACGCACACCATGATAAAAACTACCCGCTCTTTGCCCGTAGGGGAGCCGTTGGTGCGCTCCGAAACGCCCATCACTAGTAGTGTCCGCCCGTCGGCTCCCGAAACCACTCGTTCTAACCCTCTCTTCCACTGATTACTAACACCACCATCGACTATCAGAACCATGTCTCCTACCTCAATCTCTCTCACGGCCTCAAACCATTTGGCGCGGCAAAGCCAACAACGGAAGATATTATCTTATACACCGTCTCCAAATTCCGTCCAGGATATGTTGCATCATTTTCCAGCTGCTCCGTAACCCCGTCTGAAGGCAAGTCGGTGTCATCTGCTTCACTCCCGATTAGGTAATTAGGCAAGAAGTAATTAGGAGTAAGAGACTCTGATCCGCCGATTCCAGCTACGCCAGAGGGCGTGTGTTGATCATTCCCTCCGCTTCCACTATCACCGTAAGCAGCGTCTCGTCATCGGGTGTACGCTGAAGCTCCGTCACCGTTCTCATCGCAGCCTTCACCGATCGCACCATGCATTCCCACATCCCTACCATATGGGGTGCGCCTGGGGGTTGAATGTCCATCGGGTGTTCGCGTTGGTGAAGGTCGCAGCTAAGGCATCGTTGCGCTCGTCGATTTCCTTCCTTAGCTGCTGGCTGGCTTCCACGAAATTCGTCCCGTTGTCGCTGAACACCTCGAAAGCAGTGCCTCTCCTGGCCACAAAGCGTCTCACTGCCAGAATACGGGAATCGTGGAAAGACTACTCATAACTTCTAAATGAATAGCTCTTATGTTATCATGGTGTGCGTAAAACCTAGAGCGGAGAAACGGTGTAAAATACAAGGATGCGAGAGCGCGTTTTGGTTTCTACACATTCTTGACACTAACACTGTTACAAATGTGTAAGTGTGTACGTTTACTTTCTGCCAGTGCGCTCAGTTTGATCTGATCGCAGCGCTGTGCTGATATCGGTGTCTCGCTTGCACTGCTGCACCGAAAGTTCCTCTGTGTGCTCTCATTCTTGCTACCACATGAAATCGTCAGTACAGGTCAACGATCCGCAGCGAGCGGCCGCACGTAAGCCCTAAGTCCTGGACGATTGGTGTTATGATTTTGTAAAGTGTTCAAGTGTTCAAGTGTTGTGCGAATTGAAATGAAGCTGCGCGAATGATTTGTAATGCATGTTATGTACATCGCGCAGCTTTATTTCGTACCTTTTTTTACAGTAATCAACGTGTACAAAAGGATCTACGCAGATATCCAGCCACTTCAACGTTTGCATCGATTGTGTATGTAAATGTGTGAAATCGTGTAAAGTTATGTAAATGTTTCAATAAAGTGATGAAAAAAGATCTACACGTGTTTGTTTTTTTTGTTTAGCTCTAGATAACAAAAAAATACGCAGCGAGTATGAGCAATCGCTGAACGAAAGAAACGCACACAGCGCAACACGAAAGAAACAAACACAAGTACACGAAAGGATGCTCGCGCGAGAATTGAGAGAGCGCACCGTGTATTTTGTATGGAAGCGGGAGAGAACCGTGGTACCCGTTCCCTCCCCCTTTTTTAAGCCTAGGAAATCTTCCATCGGTTTAACTCTAGGTTTTTACGCACACCATGATAAAAACTACCCGCTCTTTGCCCGTAGGGGAGCCGTTGGTGCGCTCCGAAACGCCCATCACTAGTAGTGTCCGCCCGTCGGCTCCCGAAACCACTCGTTCTAACCCTCTCTTCCACTGATTACTAACACCACCATCGACTATCAGAACCATGTCTCCTACCTCAATCTCTCTCACGGCCTCAAACCATTTGGCGCGGCAAAGCCAACAACGGAAGATATTATCTTATACACCGTCTCCAAATTCCGTCCAGGATATGTTGCATCATTTTCCAGCTGCTCCGTAACCCCGTCTGAAGGCAAGTCGGTGTCATCTGCTTCACTCCCGATTAGGTAATTAGGCAAGAAGTAATTAGGAGTAAGAGACTCTGATCCGCCGATTCCAGCTACGCCAGAGGGCGTGTGTTGATCATTCCCTCCGCTTCCACTATCACCGTAAGCAGCGTCTCGTCATCGGGTGTACGCTGAAGCTCCGTCACCGTTCTCATCGCAGCCTTCACCGATCGCACCATGCATTCCCACATCCCTACCATATGGGGTGCGCCTGGGGGTTGAATGTCCATCGGGTGTTCGCGTTGGTGAAGGTCGCAGCTAAGGCATCGTTGCGCTCGTCGATTTCCTTCCTTAGCTGCTGGCTGGCTTCCACGAAATTCGTCCCGTTGTCGCTGAACACCTCGAAAGCAGTGCCTCTCCTGGCCACAAAGCGTCTCACTGCCAGAATACAGGAATCTGTGGAAAGACTACTCATAACTTCTAAATGAATAGCTCTTATGGTTGGGCATGTGAAAAGCGCCACCCATCGTTTCTCCTGTGCTCTTTCTCTCCTCACCAGAAGCGGTCCAAAGTAATCTAGTCCCACAAATGTGAACGGTCTCACGAATGCAGTGAGCCGTTGTTTCGGGTATGGAGCCATCGGGGGATCTGAGGCAATGATCGTCGAATATGGCGGAACACGCATTGCCGCACCACTTTCAAAACCAACCGTCTCATCTTTGGTATGTGAAAATACTGCCTCAGTTCGTTCACCACGGTTTCGTTATTGGCGTGTCTAATCCGGCGATGAAATTTGTCCACCAACAGGTGGGTTATCCATGCGTCACGTGGTAATACGATTAATACGGTAATACGGCAATACGGTACCTGGCATCATATGGCAGTTCCGGAGCTGCTCCAATCCGTCCTCGCATGCGCAAAACACCATGTTCATCCGCGTAGGGTAAGATGCCATAGATAGGACTATCCTAAGGCAAAGTACTCCTTCCTGTTCCCTCACTAACACTCAGGACTCGTACTTCATCCTGAAAAAATACTCCTTGCGCTCGCTTCCACGCAATCGTCTCTGCTTTCTCAAATTCGTCTTGAGAGAGGATCCCAAGGTGTAGAGGGGCTCCTCCCACCTTTCTCATCAAATTATCCACGTACCTGACAATCTACGCCAACGTCCTGGTCATCCTTTCCAGGCGGCTGAAGTGTCCAGGGTTCGACTTCTCGCGGTGAAGGTTGACCCGCCGTATCTCTTCCTCCGGAGTAGTTGAAACGAGTCTTCTCGTCTGCCAAGACTCTTCATCCTACAGCAGAAATGAGGGACGCTGGAACCAAATGCCACCCCAGTTAAAGTTCGCCCGCCCTTTCCATTTGGTAGCTTCGTCTGCTGGATTGTCATGAGTAGGCAGCCATCGCCATTCATTCACGTTGGTGTTTTCCTGAATCTCCGCAGCTCTATTCGCGACAAATGGCCTGTGGTTCCTAGGGTCGGCATGTATCCATGATAGCGCCACCGTACTGTCCGTCCAGAGCACCCGTCTTTTAACAGGAATCGGGTGATGCTGTTCCGTGGACTTCAGATGCCGTGCACCTAGCAAGCAGGCTTGTAACTCCATCTTCGGTATCGTTAAGGGCTGCAGAGGAGCAACCTTTGCCTTTCCGCATAGCATGGTACAATACGGTTCTCCTGCAGAATTGATGACCCGTAAATACAGCACGCATGCGTACGTTAGCTGGCTGGCATGCACAAACAAGCGTAGCTCCGCATTCTCGTACACTTTCTATCGTGCCTCCGGGAAGTAACACCTCGGAATCCTAAGCCGGGCTATCAGAGAAAAAACGTCTTCCCATCTACGCCAATCTCGCATTTTACCGTGATTGATGGCCTCATCCAAACCGGTACCACCTCGCCAAAGGTCTTGAATCAGGATCCTTCCATGGATGGTAAAATTTGCCAACAGTCCAAGCGGATCAAAAAGTGACATCACGCATTCCCGCACGACAAAATCGAGCAGTTTTGTAGCTCGGATTTTCGATCGCTTTCCGCCAAAAGCGATCGAAAAAGCGAGCAGAAATGTCAAGGAAAACCCCGCTGCGCAAATTCGAGCAGTTTCCTGCGCAGGAAATGTACCGAAGCCTGCGCTGGCCAGCGCAGATTTTGGCTGGTCTCCCGCGCGGGACTTCAGCGATTCCTGCGCAGGTTTAGCGCTCCGCTGCGCAAATTCGAGCAGTTTCCAGCGCAGAAAATGCATCAAAATCTGCGCTGGCCAGCGCAGATTTTGGCCCGATCCCCGCGCTGGACTTCAGCGATTCCTGCGCTGGGTCGAGCAAGTTTAGCGCCATCTGTTGGCGAAATGGACGAACTATTTATGGCGGTGGAGCAAAAAAAACGGTCAAAAAATTTAAAAATATTTAAATTTAAAGGCGCCCATTTTCTCGTCCGCTTCTTCTCCCTCCCTCACCCTGCCTTGCCTTACTTGCGCTTCAGCCCGGTTCTTCCGCCGCCAGCTGATTGGGTGTTGTGGTGTATGCGTTGATTCATGTATGTACATTGCGGTTGTGTATTGTTATTGGTGGGTGTTAGCATTTATTACAGTCTTTCCCCGAGTTACGCGAATAATGCGTTCCGGAGACATTCGCGTAACTCGGATTTTCGCGTAAGTCGAGTTCTGCTTGACACATGGTTTATACCTAGTATTAAGAGATCGAATATTTAATATCACCGTTAAAAAAAACATGAAAAATGACACACAAATTTAAGTCCTCCAATTATTTATTTATCTATTTATCTCCAAGAATATATTTATTTTATTCTATATATTTTTTTATTATATATCCATTTTATTCGATCACATTCGAATTTTATTCGATCACAAATTCATTATTCATATTTTTTTATTTACAAAGTAATAAGAAAGTTGTCCGGTCTGATAGTACAGTCGTCAACTCGTACGACTTAACAACATGCCCGTCATGGATGGGTTCAATCCCCAAATAGACCGCGCCGCCATACGTAGGACTGACTAGCCTGCTATGGGGGGGAATCAATTAGTCACTGAAAGCCAAGCCCGCAAGTGGGTACAAGCAGGCTTTGACCGACATCGGTTGTTGAGCCAAAGAAGAAGAAGAAAGTTGTCCATCGTTAATTGTTTTGTAATTTTTTTTTTGTCTTCCCAAATTTGTAGATAAATTTTCATATTTTCGCGTACACTGTTGCTCACTCTTGCAAATCTTTCCTCATCACTGTCCATCGCTTCGATGGTTGATAATGCCAATTCCAAATTGCTGAATGCTTCAGCTAAACCTTTTGTTGAGAAACATTTGTTTTCTTCTTCCATGCCCTCACTATCGTCCTCTAAGTACTCTTCGAGTATTTCTAGGGATTGCATTTTAATAAGCTCTTCATTAGATAAAGGCTCTCCCGCACAATTAACGAGCTCCTCCATTTCCTCATAGTTAACTTCTATTTCAAGAAAGTGTGCCAAGGAAACACATTCACTTAACACAGTTGATATAGGTTCCTGACTACTGTCTGGTGGTTCATTGCTAGCAAAAAAATGAAGGTAAATCTTTTTCCATGCCGCTTGCATTGTCGCTTGTTTCACTTCTTTCCAAGATGCTGCAACATTATTTATCGCATTCAAAATGTTAAAAGCTTTCCAAAACTGACTAAGCGTCTTAGACCCAGTTTCTACGGTTTTTAATGCTTGTTCGAACGTATGTCGAAGGTAATGGGATTTTAAAGCAGCTACAACACCTTGATCCATTGGCTGCAACAATGACGTTGTTCTCGGAGGCAAAAATAAAATTTCTACATTTGGATGCATGTTGTTTAGTTCAATCGGATGGCCAGGAGCATTGTCAAGCAACAATAGCACTTTAAATGATATTTCCTTTTTTTCGCAGTACTGTTTCACTTCTGGCACAAAACATTCATTGAACCATTCAACGAAAATACAGCGAGTAACCCATCCTTTTGTATTAGATTTCCAATAGACCGGCAGATTGTTAATATTTATGCTTTTAAAAGCTCGTGGCCTTTGCGACCGTTAAACGGCTAGTGGCTTTAACTTTAAATCACCTGCTAAATTACCACCAATCATTATAGTTATTCTATCTTTAGCTACCTTATAACCTGGCATTGTATCCATTTCTTTAGAAATATAGCTTCGGGTGGGCATTTTTTTCCAGAAAAGCGCTGTCTCGTCCACGTTAAAAATTTGTTCTGGAATATAAGAATTTTCTTCAACAATTTTGGCAAAAACATCAGGAAAATAGCTAGCGGCGTCATCATCAGCACTAGACGCTTCTCCATGAATTTTTACGTTTCGTAAATTGGTACGTTTTTTAAAGCGTAAAAACCACCCATTGCTTGCTTTGAATGATTGTTCTTCAATATTCTCCTTATTGGATTTACGTTTAATATCGTGATATAACGATACAGCCTTCTCTTTTATACTTTTTAAACATAAGGGAATTTTTTTAGCTGTTAGATCCTCTATCCAAATTAACAATAAACTCTCCATTTTCAATATCGTTTCATCACGATACGGCGTTACGATTGTACCCTGCATCAGCGCATTGCTTTTCACGGATTCCAGGAAACGCTCCTTTGTTTTCACAATGGTCCTTATTGTCGACTCGGGACGATTTGTAGGGCGATGGCAGTGAAACCTTTCCCACTCTCGAATAACTTCACTATCTCGAGCTTCTCAGCAAAAGTTATCACATTTTTCTTTCTTTTTACGGTATTTTTTCGAATAGACAACATCTTTACTCGCTGAAAATGATTCTGATTTGTTTTGAATGGAGTGAAATGACGATATGAAATTATGCAAATGACAAGTGAAGTTTGATTTGACAATTAAAGTGTGCATCATAAACTCAGCGAACTGTCAAAATTTCAAAACTCGCGTAACTCGAATTCGCGTAACTCGAGTGACGCGTAACTCGGGGAAAGACTGTAATTTGTGTGTGACCTTGAGACGCTGTGGGAGAAGCTGGATTGGGATTTAAAGTGTTATCGGTGTATTGATGGTTTATTTTATTTCGTGCCGCTGCTGATGAGACCATTCGATGCCCCTGCCAGTTGAGAGTGAAGAAGCCTATTTAAAACAAGCGTAGGAGAACGTCTAACACTAATCTAATATTTTTTAATTTGAACATGTTTCATGCTTCAACGACCTTCTAAGCATCATGTAGCACAGTGTATAGTGGCAATAAAAATTTATTTATTTTTATTTTTATTTATTTTTTTATTTAAATTTATTTTTAATATGCCGAAATCGGTCACGAGTTTTCGGGTGTCGACACACACACGCACACATGACCGTTCATTCTATCATGTCGCGATCCCCGACTCCGCTCGGCGCTAGGGATGAGGATGCGCTACATGATAGCTGAACCAGCCTTTCTTCCGATAAGGTAGCCGTACTCGCTCGTGCGGGAGGGGGGGGTTGGTGGAAGGTGCGTAACCGCGTGCGCGACTTCGGGGGCGCGTGCTGGCGTGCACGCTTTCTTGCGTGCGGGCGTGCGTTTGTGTGTGCGTGCGTGAGTGCGTGCGTGCTGGCGTGCGCGCGTTCATGCATGTGTGCGTGCGTGTGTGTGTGAGTTTGAGCGCGTGTGTTTGTTTGTTTGTGTGTGTGCGTGCTTTTGGAAACCCCAAAACTATTTGATTCTGATGCGTACATTTTCTTCCGCTGCGGCTACAAAGTCCATGCATTTTTGACCTGTCCGTCCAGAATCTGGTGGCTTGTTGGTTTGGAGTAGTTATCATGACGCCGATTGCCGGCAATGCCTTGGAATGAGTTCGGATCGGTAGATTCATGTTTTGGTCGATTGCATTCCGTTGATTTGTCGCGCCACCGCGGGACACCCGGCAGCAACAAAGTCAAGACAAACTCTTCCCCGGGTGTGAACAGTTATGCTAAGTTCTTCTTCTTATTATTATTATTATTATTATTATTATTGTTATTATGGCCTACGCGATCATACCGACCTTTTCCGGCTCTTACGCGGTTAGAACCCACGACGGGCATGCAGATGCGAGGAATTAGGTGCCGCGGAACCGCTCCTATCCAGCGGGCAACTTGCATACTGCCACACTGTCTCCTGCCCGATTCATACGCTGCATGCAGGGGGAAGGATGCACTCTACAGTAAAAAAAAACACCGTCATGAACCAGCGGATCTACCGGTAGGCGGACTAGGCGGTCGCCGAAGATCTCTAGTATGTAGTATGGCGTATGTTTACAAGTGGACAGAGTATTAGCGACAAGGGCACGCGGAAAGATGGTCGTTGGGGCCCCGTGGCTGAAGAACCATTTGCCCCCCCCCCCCACCCCCTCATGCCGGCAATAGTTTTAGGGCCTGTGACCGATTATCGTAGGGGTCCCATGGCCGAAGCCCACCCCACCTCCCTCCCTCCACTGACAATTTAAATATATTGCTCTACCTCCCAACAGCTGTGTGCCAGTACCCCCTCCTCCCGGTCATCAGCTACCATTTACAGGGGCCTCAATTCGTCTTTCCGCCTTTCATGAACACCTTCCTTTCTTTGACCGATTGATCATAACATTCCGGAGGAAAACACATTTGGCGAAAGTGTTGCACACACACGCACGCTCACACCCACGCGCAGATGGCTCAAGATATCTATGTAATCTACAGCATACGAAAGCAAAAGCTTAGGGTAACAAAGTTATGCTTAATGCTTAACACGTTCAGCACGATGACATGTCCCAGGGACTACCAGTGAACTTTCCAGGATGCCGGTATCATAATCAAATTGCGTTCTAGATGCCGGCAGAACGGAATGTTGATGAAAATCAGCGCCGGGCTGAACGTGTTAATGCGAATTAGGGTTCTGCGCGTTGCACAGCAAACCCTCCAGCGTAAACTAGCGATTCCTTAGTTATATTTATATTGCAGTGTTTGAACTCATTGCGCTTTTTTGGTTCGATTTGTGAAAAATCAAATGCACCGCCGCAATGTTTGTTAACGGTTTTTTTTAAGCGCCACAACAGCTCATGAGCATTGTCCACACGCGAGAAAGAGATAGCGCTATGGAGGGAAAAAGCACGGACGACGGCTGACAGCGATTGGCCGTCTGACGCACCAACACACCCAAGTGACATTTGCTCGAAATTGTTTTTCCATATCTGCTCGATTAGTACTCGATACGCCTGAAATTGTGGATTTATGTGTGATCAAGTGTGTTGAGAGCGCTAAGATTTGGTGTGTTCGTAAATTAGACTTTCTACTATCGTTGGACGATGCCGTCGAGCTCATTTTTCATTTATAGCTTTGGTATTTGATAAAAAACAAAAGCAAATTTTGTGTGAGGTTATTTTATAAAAAATCGATATTATTTAAGTATAAAATGGCTACATGTCCAGCTATAACGATAGGAAACATCATTTACGATCTAATTTAGAAGAAAGCAACGAAAAAGCCGCATCACAGTTGACTTTACAGGACTTTTTCTAAATTCCCTTAAACTGGTGCAGTTTAAGGGAAGTTTAAGGCTCCAGTTTAAGGGAATTTGCTCGAATTCCCGGTTATTCGTGCTCGAAAATGTCAATTGGGCATCCAAACCTTCAACAGCGCGCTCAGGCGAGGGGTATGAGGCGGAGCCAGGGACGGGTAGCTCGACGAGCTGCTTGACAAATTTGCCGTTGGAGGGAAAAAGATGGCATGATACAATTTTCCGAACGGCATGATTTCTTCCGTCGCTTTGCGCAGCGGGACGCTTGGATTCCGATCGAAGAAATATTTCGATATTAAATTCGATATATTTCATTTACAAATTTGCAACAATTTTGAATGCGAAATATTTCACAGCCATGAGCCGGCATCGCGAATAAATGAACACATTTTAACAGTCGTTTAAAGTTCATTTTGGTTTAACCAAGTTCATTTATTGTTCATTTCTGTTAAAATAAACGACCGTCAAAACAGTTACCGACTGCTCGATATCGCATATAGGCAAACACGGGGAAAAAATTCGAGTAGTATAATTAAACGACTGTTAATTTGCATCGCATACGCTCTTGACAGTCGTTTGTTTAACGGCGGCATAGGACCAGTCGTTAAAATTAACAAATGAACTCAATGCGTTCGCGATGCCAAATTCTAGCAATTTTTAACGACTCTGGTTAATTTTTAATGACTGTTAATTTTAAACCAATTCTTTCGCGATGCCAGCTATGGGCTGTGAAATATGTTTGCAGTATGAGGTGGATAAGTTTTCGATCGCTTTGCGCAGCGGGCTGTGAAATATATTTGCAGTTTGAGTATGAGAAGTTTTCGATCGCTTTGCGCAGCGGGTTTGAGCACTTCTCGGTAGGTAGGGGTACGCTCCGTCTCAAATATCTCCGCCATTCCCACACACGCCTGCGTGTAAAAGGACAATTGGTCCGAGCTCTGGTTCCACCGCAATCCGAGCACACATTCTCCATCATCCGCCGTAGACGTCAAACTCTTCATACCGGAGCTTTCGCCGCCCAACCGATCCACCGCGAAACCACCGGATTGTTGGAATCCCAGTTCCAAAGTACGAACCCACCGTTCCAGAAAATTCCCCTGACTTCTTTGGATACTCGACTGGCTTCTTCGAGTGTTCCAAAGCTATTAAGATAGTCGACGACATACGTGCTAGTCAAGATGCCACGTACGGCACGAGGGTATTTCTCAGCATGTTCCCTGGCGTTCCGGTTTTTCACGTTTTGTGCGGTGGCTGGGGAGTAGGCTGACCCAAAGGTAACGACGTCCACGAAATACGTTGCGTATCGTCAGCAGGATCTTCCCGCCACAGGAACCGCTGCGCTTGTTTGTCTTCGTCGCGCATGCGTATTTGCAGGAACATTTCATTGACGTCCGCGCACACCGCTGTAGCATATCTGCTATTCAGAACTTATTATATTACACACTATCAACTATCCAACGGGACAAAAGTAGAAAGCTTGGAGCAAAATAATCGTTTGTCTCCCTCTATCCTCTATACCCGGCTTGCTTGCACTCATGCGCGAGCGCTCGAGTATATTCTCTCATAACTGAGTATTCGCAGTTCAACCTGTACAGTGAGAATGTATGTGTTAATGTGCAGCGAAATTTGTCTCTGTATCTCATTCCCCCACCCCCCAAAAAACCACATTCACTCTCCGCGCACTCCTAAAATTTTGGCGCGCACGCTACGTACACCACAATACAAAAGGTCGTTTTAACCGCGCGCACTGATCAAAGTCGCGATGGTTCAATCGGAACGCCGACACTCCAAGTCAGAGATTTGGTGGTGTGAAAGAAAAAGTTTTTCTTTCTGACCAAATCGACAACACACATGCGATGACACACATCGTCACATCGACCGCCGTCGATGAAAGTGATGATCTAAAAAGAGATCTGTTCTGTTTGGGCGAGTGAGCGGGGGGCGTAGAACATAGAGAAAGTAAGCGTGCGTGAGTCGTCGCGTGTGTGTGTGTACACTCGAGAACTCATTTTTTGCTCTTTCCTGGAACCCACATGTTCTACATTCTTCTGATTTTAAGCAACCAAAGAAGAACGGGAATTAGAAGGCTACTTCATATTCTACCTTCCTTACTACTTTTGAGCGTTTAGAATCGCTTGGGTATAGACTCATTGTAACACACTTCGGAAAGCCAAACTATTGCAACATATTCATTATAACACACTCAGCAAATCAGATCATACCATAACAAAGCAACCGGAAGAATTAAGGCCCCACCGTTCATATAAAAACAATTGTGACACACTTCTTGAAAACACCCGAAAGACGCATAATAAGCAAATCAGGCGTTACTGCAGGCAAGCTAGGTGAACCGAGAACGCATAGCAACTTATTGTTAAAAGCGCAGTGTAGGCAATGATCGACGAACGCAGTCGTTCTTTGGCTAGAACAGTTGAAACTTTCCAGAACCTTTGTAAAAACACTAAAAGCGCAGCATAGGCACAAATTGACAAACATCCTACACCATTTCAATTTATAAATTGTTACCAATAACAATAACCTTTAATTAGGACAAAAACACATTCCAAAACCAAATGTACGAAACCCATAACATATCTTGAGTATAAATTAAATCAATTCCGACCATGGCAAGTCAGATTAGTTCGGACTGCCAAGATAGGATGTTACGCTTCCTAATACTTCGCCTTACAACTTATTTCAAGAGTTTAGTTATGTCCCCCAACCCAAGGTAAGGCTTCTAAACTCCAACGTTTCCAGTAAGGGAAACCTCCTAAAGGTTTCTATGATTGCCTGGACGATCAAGTGTTGAAAAGTCCGCTCAATCGATGTATTATTCCACCTCGGCTCATGTCAGTAAAAACTGACCTACCGCGACGTTGATCGATATACTCTGTACCTCGAGTTGTACGATCATCCCATTACATGGCGACCGTAACTATCTCCGAACTCATTACATTGCACCGCTATCCCGTACATTCGAAACCGGAATAGCACCCTTGGCAAAGAAACTAACTCGTTCGGCCCCTTCAGCAACATGTCATTTAGGGACGTACCTTGTACCTTAGCAACGGCGTCCCAGATGATGCGCACCTTCCCTGGTTTCTTCGGATTGGTAACCACTCCCAACGGCAGGTACCAAATTCGCTTCGAATTACTGTTGTAAAGTTCAGCAGACGTCCCCTTGTGGATGTAACCCTTTTCCATCATATCGGCTATGTGATGGTGCACCACGGTTCTCAGCTTAGGGTCACGTTCCATCCTTCTTTCGAGGCATTCCAGCCTGCGACGCGCCATACCCAAGCTCCAAGGAAGCTCCACGTTGTCTGTCTTCCACAGCAGATCGCTTTTAAACCGATTACCAATCCGCACTGTCCTTGTTTCCGGGATCGTCAGTGCCCTTCGTTCATCTGGATTGGGCACGTCACTGGAGACAGTCCCGAGTTGCTCCAACTCATAAAACTTGCGTAAGGCCCCCTGGATGGTGGAGTTTTTGTCCGATGTTCCACACTCGCTCATATGTAGCACCTTTCCGATTTGGCTTCCAGTAGTCTTCCCATACACGCACCATCCAAGCCGAGTCTTCACGGCAACCAGTTCCCCTGCAAGGCCTTCACGCGTCTTCAGTGGCACCGCCAATCGAAGGTTGCCCAGCCCGATCAACAACTGTGGCCGAGCATCACGGTACTCCGGCCATGGCAGCTGCTTAAGATGGTCCCATCTCTCGTCATCCATTGTGAAAGTTTGCTGTGGGAGGCTAAGGCTGGCTGACAGTCCGCACAGCTTTGAAGTTTAACCTTTTTGTCGACGCCACAGGTCCAATCTGCAAATCGATCATCATTGACGCCGGCTCGACCCTAGTCGTATCAACTGTCCACTTGATACATAGAGGTCGTCTTTCTCCCTTCACCCCTAACTGCTTTGCCAGGTCTTCGTCCATCAGCGTCATTGACGAACCTTCGTCCAGGAATGCGAAGGAATTTATCATCACACCGGGTCCATACGGTGTTACTGGAACTATTCTAAAGAGCGCCGACATCAGATTCGACTGATGATAATTATTTATTACCTGGTGCATCTGACTTCCACTGGTGCTGGGGAAGTGCCGCCGTTCTCGGTCTGCAGTAGAAGGCGACCCTATTGATGCATCCGGGTCGTGTAGAAGCGCGTGATGTCGGTATGCACAATCGTTGATTCCACAACGAGAGCGATTTTTACACGATCGCGAATTGTGCTTCTCCAGGCAGCTAAAGTACACCGATAGCTCACGCGCTCGCCTCCATCGATCCTTTACCGGCAGTACTCGAAAATTAGTGCATGTCGACAATACATGCCCCGCGACGTTACAGGATACACACAGCCTTTTAGCCGCGCTGGACGTTCTCGCTCCATCTGGATCCACGTGCGCGTGGACGTAGCCCTTCGTAGGCCTTCCCTTGTTGGTCCCGCGCACTGAAGGAGAGTCAATCGTTGTCAGCCTCGCAGCGTCTTCGGCCAAATCCACCATGTAGTCGCTGAATGTGAACAGATCCACCGATGTCATCCCGCGGATGTGATGCGACCAACTCAACTGTTGATCCGTTGGTATCTTGCCGACCACCTCTAACAGCAAGAGCAGGTTGGTGATATGCGCACGTTCACCAGCCGCAACCATATGGTCCACCATGCACTGCACTGCTTCCCCTTACTCGACTAAATTATCCAGCTTGTCAGTTTGGGGCGCCGGAATCTGCCGCACCTTCTCGATTAGTGTTTTAATTAAGGGCACCGGCCGCCCATATTTGGAACGCAGCTTTTCGATAACCTGCGAAACTACGTCCGGTAACACCAATCGACTCCGAACAGCTTCGAGGGTAGATCCTTTCAGGCACTTTTGCAGGCGCAGCATATTCTCCCAATTCGTGTATCCACATCGCCTGATAGTATACTCGTAGTGCGATAGAATAAACGGACAATCAGCGGGATCACCGGAGCAAACCAGGAGCTCTTTAGAAACCATGTACCGCGCAGCCTCTTGTCGTGGAGTCAGGTCTGATTCCTCTTCTTCTTCTTCGCAGCATTTCACTGTTCTCTTTTCAGTCTTAAAAGAGTTAAGTTGTGGTGAAATTGAAAAGAACTTATTTTCCACAAACCCGAGAAGCGCCTCTTCCTCCAGCACGAACTTCAGCTGCAGTTCAAGTTCCATGCGCCGTTTCTCCACCTCCTGTCGCCGCTTCAGCACAGCGAGTTGATGTGCCTCGTCATCACTTGCCGCATCCAAGTTGAGATTAGGACACGATCCTCTGTGCACGAGGTTCGATGAGTCAGACGTTTTACCTCCGTCGGCCGCATCGAGCGATGAAAGCGGCCACCTCTTTGGTGTCATGGCCGGGCGCAACCCCACCTTCCGTCGTGGCATCCAAGTTAAGGTTACGAACGAGAACCCCATCCACGTGTTTTTTAGGTTCCTTCCTTGGGCTCCTTATTGCCCTCGCGTGACGATGTATGCTTTCTCAGCCTCCTTCTGGCACACTCCTCGCACAACCACGAACATTTCTCCACGGCAGATGCCGTTATACCAGCACACGATAAATGCCACCACGCATCACATTCATCGCACTGCACGTACAAAGTGTCGTCAACCTGGTTACCGCAAACCTTGCCACCATGTGCTTTCTTCGGTCCCACTGTTCTTCACTACTACACTAAACGCACTGAAAACCCCTTTTTTGTAGGCAAAAGAGTGTAAGCACAAGGAGGCGCGTAGACCCAAGTGACAAAATCAACATACTTTCTCATTCTCTCAAGTTTACCGATCTATTCGGTAGAACGAGAAAGCATGTCGATTTTGTTAATTGGGGTAGGCGTTTGTGAGTTTAGTTTAAAAAAAAAGACATTATATCATATTGAAAAAAATAAGCACTTTATTTGCTCCCATACTTAAACGTCTGTATTTGAGATCCTTTAAAGAGGGAACCTTTCCAGCTGTTCAGAAAACTGCTTGAATATGTCCTATTTTAAAAAAAAAGTGACCGTTTAGTCGCTTCAAATTATCGTGGTGTGTCCATTCTATGTGCTTTGGCTAAAGTGTTTGAATCACTCGTTCATACTGCCATTCTTCTATGTGTAACTTACTATATAACGCAACATCAACACGGATTTATGCCTAAACGCTCCACCACGAGCAAACTAATGCGCTTTGTGTTTATATTAATGTCGAATATTGCATGTAATCGTCAAGTGGATGCAATATACAGTCTGTTCACGAGTTACGCGGTTTCTGCGTTCCTGGCGAATCCGCGTAGCTCGAATATTCGCATAAGTCGAATTTCACATTTTTTGAATAAAATACATGTGAGTTTTTGATTTGATTTAGTACTTATATACACTTTATCATTTATTTGATATGATTCGTGCAGAAAATTCTAATATTTCTGGCTTTTAAGCGGTTTCCATTAGTTAGCACAAATGCATTTTTTATCGAACTTGAAGCAAATTGTACTGATTTGACATGTGGTCTGTCAAATTTAGAAAACCGCGTATCTCCGAATCCGCGTAAGTCGAGAACCGCATAACTCGGGAACAGACTGTACACTGGTTTTAAAACCGTAAATTAAAACCGCTTAAATGTGACAGTCTTCCACATGACCTGGTAATAGCTAAGCTAAATAAATTAGGAATAGGCTATCCTTTACTAACCTGGCTAAGTTCATTTATTGCAAACCGTAGCTACATAGTCAAAATCAGTGGCGTATTTAACGGTAAGCAAAGTAAGCAATTGCGGGGGGGCCCGTCAATGAGGGGCCCCGGAATCTTTAGTACATAATCCATAACAGTTGATAGAAAATGGTACTGTATTAGCAAGGAGGGCCCCGTGGGTTATGGACGTTGGGGCCCCGCGCTAGACGAACCATAAGCACAACCCCCCCCCCCCCCCGTGGGCAACACAATTTAAGTTAAAATGTTACATAATCAAAGACGGATGCCGAGTACCCCCGGTAATAATTTACAAAGGGGCCTCAACAATTCTTACTGCTTAGGGCCCCCGAGACTGTAAACCCGCTACTGGTCAAAATAGATAATTTCCTCTCTTCTTCATTCATAGGTCTGTCGGGTGTACCCCAGGGAAGTGCGCTTAGTCATATATTATTTATTTTATATATAAATGATTGTATTAATGTTCTACTTCGATTCCACTTCTAATGGTTCTAGAAACCTTCTATTAGCTGATGACTTAAAGATGTTTCTTCCTGTGTCCTCTTCTAATAATTGTAAATAGTTTCAGACTTTTTTAAATAATGTTTCTTCTTGGTGCTCGTCTAATGGGTTAGTGCTTTGTCCCCTTAAATGTTGTGTTGTCTCTTTTGGCCGTCCTACCAGAAAAATTGCATGGAATTACTTGTTTCGTCAAACTCAGATAATAAGAGAGTCTTCAATCAAGGACCGTGGTTTTTGGCTCGATGACACCCTCACATTCAATCATAAGATCAACAATGTCGTTGCTAAAGTGAACAAAGGGACTCAAAATTGGTCTTGCCTCTGAGCTGAGAGATCCGCTGAAGGCACTTTACTGTTGCTGGGTTCGATCTATATTGGATTACACTAGTGTTGTGTGGACCCCGACTGAAGGTGCCGCTATGCAGAGACTAGAGAGAGCGCAGAGAAAGTTTACGCGTATCGCAATACGTAGATTTCTGCACGGATATAATGCACCTGTGCCCTCTTAATCTCTCCGCTGTCGTATGTTGGACTTGATGGAAATCAAATCCCGACATTCACACGCGCAGTCTTACTTCATTGCCAGCCTTCTGACCCCCAATATCTATGCTCCTTCGCTCATCAGCTCTATACCTATTTACGTCCCTTCTAGTCGTCTCCGCGACAGACCTCCCATTTTTATCCCCTCCCGCCGTTCTGTTTTTGGTCAGAGACATCCATTTTTGAGAGCTTGCGCATTTTTTTGCAACGTATCCGCTGTGGCTAAGAGGAAGCTGGTTGAACCGATTATCGCCGAGGTGCGCAGGGGATTTATTATACTGCAAAATGCACCCATACCTTAGCTTTGCAATACCGATCCTCGTCCCGCCCTGGGTAGGAAACGGAGGAATATCATCGAGGATTCTATGCCTCACGATGTCAAAAAAACGTAAACAATCGTCAAAACAACATTTATGCCGCGTCATCGCCAAGCGCTTACACTAACACTACGATCGGTATCCCACCCCCGCCTACGCTACCGGATGAACTCGTGGGAACTGATCCACTATCGTCACCGCTTCAAGCAGCGTATTCTCAGCCATCCACAGACAGCATATGGATTCAACTATCTCACTTGTCCACTGCCGTCACTGTGGAGCAACTGGTCGCTTCTGTGAAACGCCGTTTAGCCACCAACGACGTCCTAGCATACTGCTTCTTGAGGAAGGCAGTCAGTGTTGACAGGGTAAACTGGCTTTCATCCAAAGTGAGAGTTCCGGCCGCCCTTCGTGACGCAGCACTCGCCACATAGACCTGGCCTGTCAGTATTGGAATACATAATTTTTTACAATCCCGTTAATGACAGCGTGACGACTCATCATCACCAATCATCACCAAACACCGCTCTATCACACACATACTTGTAGTTATAAATCGCCGATCGACGGCACGCATACCCACATCCACTGTCTATCACGCACCGGCTCACGCATCAACATCACAGGCTCAAACACCTACCTTACCACAACTGGGAGAACACATGCTGAACGACACCACTGATAGTCCTAATTCCACACTCTAACGGCATGCCTCAAAATCGCCGCACTTCCAACACGAACTTACAACAGACCACTCTCAACCACTTTTTTCGCGAATAGATGAACCTCTGTTCAATCTGCATGTTGCGTGCGAAGTGCATGCAGAATAAAAAATAAAAGTGAAAAGACAGAAGATCGGTGCATTTCCACGAAACGCCAGCTGAAAGGCTTGGAGAATTCCCCGTTGTAGCCGTAGGAGCCGGAACGTTCGCCCGGCGGAGCCTCTCGGCCGCAACACTGCATAAACGTTAACCTGGTTTGATCCTGCTGCCAATGCGCTCCGAGCTACCCGTACCACTGCTTCTGTTTACTATCAACACGTACGGGGGCTATGCAAATAGTTAAATGACGTAACTCGGGTGCTCCCTCCTGATAGCAACCTGCTATACGCGGACGACATGAAGCTAATCCGCGACCGGTCAGACCAACTCCGCCTTCAAGCCACTCTTAATGCTTTTCAGGCCTGGTGCTCTAGGAGTGGTATTGAATTGTGCGTCGAGTGTGTTGTATGAGAAAAGTGTTGTCGTTACGTTTGCAAGAAAGCAGTGCCCCTTAGCGCAAAAGCGCAGTAAAGCGTTGTATGGATCTACCATTGAACGCAAAAGCTGTATCAGGGATTTAGGAGTGTTTCTTGACAAAAAGTTGAGCTTCCACGACTAGCTAGAGCATATTATCGCTAAGAGAAACCAATTGATCCGATTACTAAAACAAAGTGCTCGTGATTTCGCTGACCCGGTCTGCGTTAAGACGCTATTCTGCGCTTAGGTGCGACCAGTGTTGGAGCGGTGGCCATCAGCCGCTCGAGCGCGCGAGTCGATTGTCTGCGTACGAACGGCGCCCACGATACTGCCAACGCCCGAATACAGAGTCGTATATATATATAACAAACATTCTTCCTCCGATTCTGCGTACACGATCAAATCGTCCATATAGATTTCTAACACTCCTTCGTTGATAAGATTTAGAAATATATGGTTTACAAAACGCATAAAAACTGCAGGCGAGTTGCACAACCCAAAAGGCGCTCGATTAAACTCGTAAAAACCCTTTTTCGTTACAAACGCAGTGTATTTTTTGCTCGCCTCATCGATCGGAACATGTAAAAAACCGTTTTCCAAGTCCATCACTGAAAACCACTTTGCATTCTGGAGCTTCTGCAACACTTCGTCGATCACCGGGATTGGAAACCCATCTTTTAATATCATCGCGTTTAGTTTCCTAAAATCCACGCACACGCGATTGCTACCGTCCTTTTTTTTTACCACCACTACGCGACTGGCAAAATCGGACGTCGACGGTCGCACAATTCCTTTTGTTAACCATTCTTCTACCTGATCGTCAACCGCTTTTTCGTCTGGGTATGCCAAACGCCCTGACGTGTGTCGAAAAGGAACAATGCGCTCGTTCGGTACTATTGTTAACTTCACTGGACTTTGAACAATCTTACCTTCACAACGTGCTTCTTCATATTCACTCACAATACTCGCAATTGTTTCACGAAACTTGGGTGGTACAGTTATTTTATCCGGCTCGCACAACAACACTTCACTAACACACTCACTCTCTTCCGCGTTATTCTTAATGGGGCGTACTTTTATACCCTGTTGTGTTACCGTTGCTTCCATGTCTTTCAACGCGTCTCGCCCAATGACTGCGTCGTATTCCATGCTGCTGGCGGGCACGATATAAAACTGTATCCCCTGATAAATGTGTTGATCGATTGTCACGTTCGTTTCAATTTTGCCCAGCGCTGCGGTTCGTTTTCCACCGAACCCGTTGAAACACATTGTTGTTGGTGTGACGTTCAAGCAACTTACTGTGTTTTGTGCTACCTCGGACAAAAGGTTAAACTGGCTACCCGTGTCG
Organism: Anopheles arabiensis; assembly: GCF_016920715.1. Taxonomy (NCBI): domain Eukaryota; kingdom Metazoa; phylum Arthropoda; class Insecta; order Diptera; family Culicidae; genus Anopheles; species Anopheles arabiensis. The sequence goes on from NC_053519.1 coordinate 22,491,689, forward strand.
AACAAAGTGTTCAATTCTTTTCACCGATCTTCATCGTGATCATTCCTCCTTTGTCGCTGCTGATCAAATTTGCGTTCCCCGAAAAATGGGGTCTTTCACTGCACTCCCTGGCTCGGTGCCCTGGCTTGCCACACGCAAAACAAACTGGCCCGGCTGCTTTGTTTGGGCAATCTTTGACGATATGTCCCGTTTTACCGCAGCTACGGCATTTCATACTGGCTGGAGGTGCATATTTTGTTTTATTACTGTCAGGGTTCTTAGAAGGAATTTGACGCTAAGATCGTAGCTCGCGAATTCGCTCTGCCAATTTCTCATAAGTTCGCATTTGGCTTTTTAGCTGTTTGATCGCTGCAAAAACGATTAAACAGGTTTTGTTCATTGGATCATCGTCTATTCCTTGTAGGGGAAAGCGGGGCAAAATGGGCATGTGGGGCAAAATGAGCACCCTCTATTTAAGCATTATTTGACTACAAAGCTACTTTCCAATGCTCAAAATGTATTCATTAGAGTGTTTTATGAACACCATGTAAGTTTCATAACCCTAACACAACAAATAACCAAGAAAAGTGCAAAATAAGGTTTAGTAGCATATTGATGTAATTTTTGTCACTTCGAAAATAAGCTTAACCCAGTGTCGCAGGGATGCGTTGAAGTTTAACATTATATATTATTAAAGATATGATATTTCTATACAATTTGTCTGAAGAAAGCAAGGCGATCAAATGCGTATTTTTACTAATATAACATAAAATACAAAAATGCTTCACGTGGGGCAAAATGGGCAGTTACGCTTGGGGCAAAATGGGCAGATACTTTTGACAAATGGCGTTTGGTGAGGCTATGGTGTTGTATTTGTCGCCTCAATAATGATAACAGACACAGCTTCAAAAGAATCGATTTTGTAGATTTAAACGTGTAAAAACTGTTTTAGTTTTGATAACATATTTTTGGAAGAATTTTAAGGGCTTTCCTGACCAGCAAAACAAAATATAGAACGAAAATACAATTCACGAAACGGTGCGCAAAAGCATAGACCATTACCTAAGCGCAGTTGTTGTGGCCCATTTTACCCCAGTGTTTTGACGTTTCACAGTTTGTTTACATATGCCCATTTTGCCCCAGGGCTATGCCCATTTTACCCCGCGTGTCAAAATAGCTTCTCGTAAAACATCAACTTTTATTTTACACTGTTTTCATGATTTTAAGTTGTTTTCATTCTATGTGGCAATTCTGATCCATAGATAAATAGTGGAGGCATACAATAATGCATGAATAATTGTGTTTTGTGGCATATTCAATGGAATATTCAGTAAACTGCTTAACATGCCCATTTTGCCCCGCTTTCCCCTACTATGTACTCCAAAGGGATTCTTCATCGACACGTCCTTTTATATAAATATCGATTCACAAAAGGAGGTGATTGGACACTACCAAACGGCTGAATTGTTGAATTGAATTGTTGCAAGAGGAACAAGTGTCTGTGTTGAGCGTTTTTACTTTTCGATTCTTCACATTTGGTGTCAGAAGTGGGATAACGCAATTTTGCTATGGATATCCCGGTGTATCGAAGAGTTGATGGAGCAATTTACCCGTGTCGGCTTGGTAAAAAGGTGTGAGGCCTTAGGGCTAGACACAAGCGGTTCGAAGGAGGAATTAGCTGGCAGAATAGTGGAGCACAGTGAAGGTGGAAATCACGACACCACGAGGGTGGGTGATTATTTGGATGCGGTAGAAGGGTCAAGCACGTCGTCACGAGAGAGCGTAGATCGTGAGGCCCGGGGCGTGTCCATTCACTTCAAAGATGTGCAGGATTATTTGCCTACATTCTCCGGAAAGGAAGACGTATGCGCATGGGTGATCGAGTTTGAGACAAGTAGCAAACTATTCAAATGGCATGATCTTCACAAGCTCATTTACGCAAAACGAGTTCTGCAGGGTGCAGCCAAGGCTTTTGTTAGAAGCATTCCGGAAGTATCGTCGTGGATCGATTTGAAGCACGCGCTAGTGGAAGAATTCGAGGAGAAAGTGTCCAGTGCTACGGTACACGAATCACTTCGCCGTAGAAAAAAGAAGTCGGATGAATCATGTTCAGAGTATATCTACGCTATGTGCGAAATCGGGAAAAAGGGACATGTCGATGAAGAATCCCTTTGTGAGTACATAGTAGGGGAAAGCGGGGCAAAATGGGCATGTTAAGCAGTTTACTGAATATTCCATTGAATATGCCACAAAACACAATTATTCATGCATTATTGTATGCCTCCACTATTTATCTATGGATCAGAATTGCCAGATAGCCAGCCATATATATATGCCTGTTGTATATATATATATATATATATATATATATATATATATATATATATATATATATATATATATATATATATATATATATATATATATATATATATATATATATATTTATATATTTATATTTATATATATATATATATTTATGAGATCCTCTACGTCAAGCAATCATCTGGCGCGGAGCGATCGCGTTGGGACCAAGGACCGTAAAGATAACAGGTCAAGTTATAAGCCCGTTTTGACAGCTAGGTGGAAGAAGAATCGACGAAGAAAACTGACAGTTAGTTTTCCGCGTTTGGCGAACGTTTCAAGTTCTCCAAGGAAAATTTTCATTGGAAATCACGGGCTGTGTTCTAATCAACTAAAATATTCCCCCAAATTGATCTCCACCAAATATGGACCATGCAAAACGTAAAAAAAAACCATCAATACATATACCAGCGGAAAACCATCTGTCAAAATCGGAGCCCAGGGGGGGATCGCCAAAAGCGCTATAACTACACCTCATTATACATTCCACCTTGGTTGGGACGTAAAAGTTGAGGTTAGAGAGCAGCGCCGGTGAGTCAATGGAGTTGTCCAGCAGTCCCGCAACAAATAACCTCTGGGTGTTACAATTGCGTTGCTTCAGTGACTCGATACCTAACAGCGCACATCGACCGTCATAGTCCACTTAGATCCTCCAGAAGCGCAAAGCGAACCTCATGAATCTGCGCTGAATGTCAGCGCCTACACGTGTGATCCAAAACAGCCAAAGTCATACAAAATCATGAAAAAATCTGTGCCCTTTCATTCCAAATAGTTATGTTCGTTAAACATATGTGCGTATCAGGTAGCAGCAATTGTACTGCTTACCTGCCATATACCGCTGTGATACCGAGCGAGATGCATAGACAACGTATGTAGAGGACATGTGTAGCTGTGAGGAAACTTTTCTGAGTCTTTTTTGCATTGTCCTTCCCTTCATATCCTGATAAGTGAATCATGCATACCTTTCGGGTACGTTCGGGGTATAAGCCCTGTCCCTCTGATGTTAATGGTGAATATAGAATCGTATGCAATCGACTTTGTATTCGGGCGTTGGCAGGCCCGTGGGCGCCGTTCGTACGTATTCGTTCAAAAATGTATTTCTTTTAAACCTTTGTAGAATGTGTTATTTATATTTTTGAACAATTTTTAAATGCGTTAGTTAAGTGTCTTTAAAGTTATGGTACGACCATAAATTTGTTTTTTCCTCATAAGTCATGTAAAAATGTGCTAAAAAAATTTGAAAAAAATATACAAAGATGTGAAATAGTATTCTGCACTCGCGAAAATTGCGAAAAACGACTGTCCATTTAGTTGTGGTAGGCGCTGTATATATATTATATTAAAAATTAAAAACTTAATAATTATATTAATATTATCAAATCGTTTATTCGTTTTCGATCAGATAAACTCATGTAGGATTGATTTTTTATCTGAAACATGAATTTTATGTTATGTGTTTTAAATCATTTCATATATAAAATTTGAATTCAACCTGTTTGAAATTAAATTTACTTCACACTTTATGAATTTGATCGCGCCAGTTTATCGACGAATAAAAACATTTATTGTCGTTTATTTACACTTAATTCCACAACTTCACAATTCCGCTTCGTTCGTTTTTGCGTTCTTGCTTTCTTGGCGTCTTTCCTCGGTCTCATCCTTCCTCGCTCTCTTCTGTCAATTCTCTGTAGTTCATATTCACGGCAAGGTTGGATCGTTGCAAGGTTGGATCGTTTTCAAAATTACCGTTAACACGACATTCGTGTTTTGACGTTCGTTACACAACCCGATTTTTTTATGCTTGATTGTTTTTACACCTTTGTCTGAAACTTTCAACTTGCATCCCACTAATGATGAAGATTCTTTGAGTGACAACCTGAATATCCACTTTCTAGTTAAAATGATAAAATGACTGGAAAGCAAACGGTCCCATATCTTCATATTATGTTTTTTTCCTCATATATCTATATAATTTTTTTTAATAAATAAATATCTACTTACACGTTTGTCCATAAATGATGACGATACTGAATAACACAAATGTAGCCCAAACCGTATCCATTATTAGTATCCTTAGTTGTTGTTGTTGTGTACGAAAATGGGTCAATACTGCTGATGTTACTTGTAGTTAGAAAACGGTGTTAATTTGAAACACTAGATTGACGGCATAAAGCGGTGATAAGTTGAAATCGCACACTATGAATGAACTTCAAATTACCGTTTTGACACAAAAACAAAAGTGAGACTGAATAAATAAAATGTGTACCGGTTGTTTGTTTCAAAACTAATAGAATACGAGATGATAGTTGCAAGTTTGATAGGAGAGCTAGTTGAAGATGGTATAGTTGCCGCACACGGTTTGCACGATTTAAACATGAAGATTTGAACAAAAATGCACTGTAAGCAAATTGTTTCGAACACAACAAAAGTTGGAATCGTGAGGTTCTGTAAATCACTGCAAAAACCCGAGTTGCAACTTGTTAATAACAAATTTGTTGGGAAAGGTAAATGTGCCTGTGGAAGGAAATGATTAAAATATGATTAGAAAATAGGTTACGTTGAGAAAACAAAAACAAAAACGAAAAAAAAAACACACACACACATTTTTTCGATAAAATCCATACAAAAATGCACGTCGCCAATTGCGAAGTAAACCACACAACGGGCTGTTTGGACTGTCCAAAACGTCCCATCGTAGCAAAACGCATTACCAACACTACGAAAGGCTTTCGACCGACCTTTGGAAACTTTCCTACACTTCCTCAACCACCAAACTTCCCAACCGATATCAGTTTGGAAAGTAAATTCACGATTAAACAAACCTACGCAACACACATCTAATTCGATACCAACGCGCATAGGTCAGGGTGAAATATTTACGGCTCCTGAGGAGCTGTTTTGCGCAGAACAAATAATTTTCATTGTTGTGAAAGTATTCAAAAAGCTATATCGATGCAGAAGCAAACTCCAGATAACAGCAATTTTCCAAGTGGTTGCAAAATTTTGTTTCCCGTGATGGATTTCGAAGGTAGCGTACGAGTATCATACTAGAATGCCGACGGCATTGTTACTAAAAAACAGAGTTGACCCATTTTTTAAATGAAAACAACATCAGCATCATGATGTTAGTGGAAACGTTGCTAAAACCGGTGCACGTGTTTAACATGCCAGGATAGCTTTAGACTAGATAGATTATTGGGCCCCAAAGAAGGTGTGATGGTTCTTGTTAGTCTTCTTCTTCTTCTTTTGGCTCAACAACCGTTGTCGGTCAAGGCCTGCCTCTGTACCACTTACTTGTGGAGTTGGCTTTCAGTGACTAATTAATCCCCCCATAGTAGGATAGTCAGTCCTACACGTATGGCGGCATTTGGGGCTATTTGGGGCTTGAACCCATGACGGGCATGTTATTAAGTCGTTCGAGTTGACGGCTGTACTACGAGACCGGGTTCTTGTTAGTAAATAAACAAAACACCAGTTGATGAAACACTAAAACTTCTCAATCATTGAAACAATAGGAGCTACAATTTTCACGAAGTAAAATAGTTTAACATTAATCACTGCATATCATCTCGGCTCGAATGTTATTATGCAGGTATTCAAAGATGACATTATAAAACTAACGTCAAGAGAAGATATTTTTTCATCTGTGGTAATCTTAATGCTCGCCACAAAATGTGAAATTGTGCTTCTCGTAATCAAGCAGGAAAAATCCTTTTTGAGGAATCACGAAGAGGTCAATTTTCTATTTATTACGCAAATAAACAAACTTATGTCCTAGACCCCTACAGAAATTCATCAATACTCGACCTTCTTCTTCTATTTGGCGTAACGTCCTAGGTAGACATGCCGGCCTATACAGGCTTTCGAGACTTTATTCATTACCACGCAGCCGGATAGGCAATCCTTGCTACGGGGGGACGGTCCGTTCTAGACTTGAACCCACGACGGGTATGTTATTGAGTCATTGGAGGTGACGAATGTACCACGGGGCCGCCCTCTACATGACCTAGCTTTAACTAATAACGTTAACCTTTTTTCTCAGTTAAATTAATCACAGCGCTAGCTTCCCATCATTTACCGATTTCCTTTACAATTTACAATTCTAAAGCAAATATAATTCCTAATTATAAGATTCCCCAAGTGACATTTGCTTGAAATTGTTTTTCCATATCTGCTCGATTAGTACTCGATACGCCTGAAATTGTGGATTTGTGTGTGATCAATTGTGTTGGAAGCGCTAAGATTTGGTGTGTTCGTAAATTAAGCATTCTTCTATCGATGAATGATGCCGTCGAGCTCATTTTACATTCATAGCTTTGGTATTTGTTAAAAAACAAAAGCGAATTTTGTGTGACATTATTTTATAAAAAATCGATATTATTTAAGTATAAAATGGCTACATGACCAACTATAAAGATAAGAAACATCATTTCCGATCGAATCTAGAAAAAAGCCTATCAACTGTTTTCGAGCAGCTATCTAAGTGAGTATAATATACAGGTGTATGAATTTAGAAGGCTGATTTCCCAAGCGCCGCAGATTAAGCCTAAACGACTGGAAAATTGAATATCCATTGAAAAAAAAAGAATGCTCCACAGCTTCATTGGTTTGATCAATAGATGGCGTATTACAACTCATCATTATATTGCTATCCCTTTCTTGCAATGTGTTTCGGCAAGTTTCATCTTATTCTTATTCATGACCTATATAGCCTTCTAACTTTCCGAGCAAAAATCTATACGAATGGTCGTGTGGTCAGATACGTGGATATCAACACCAACGACCATTACTCAAATCTCACATGCTTCAGTGCTAGTGATTTCCGTTGGAGTTTAGTATTTAAACAATCGTATCGCCGTTCTAGTTCTAGCGATGCATAACTTCAATGCGAAACCATACAACAGTACAGAGGAAATGAGAAAGCTCTCCTGCAAGCGATGAAGCTCAACTAGTTGGGGTATCCCACCAACAGAGGGCGCCACCAGCTTTTTCGCTATTTTTAGAATGCATGAGTCGTTTGCCGTCTGCTAAACGTCTTTCTTTATTCCATTTAGGTAGAGAACTTGAGTCGTTTAGAAGCCGTTTAGTGGTCGTTTAGTGGATTTGTGGCACTTGGGTTTTATCGCTTCTGCTTCTGAATGAAGATTTTAAGAGTGTTTTGAGTATTCGTCAAGCCTCCAGAAAGCTCGTTGGAGCAAAAGTTTTCACTCGTTCTGTCAAAAAGTGATATTCAAATTTGGTTATAAAAAATGCTATGAGACCACCTAGACTACATACACTTTGATTCCAGATACGATCACCTGATTTCTTTAATGCACCTTGGGATAAATGTAAACAAACCCGTGTTTTCGAGCAGGTACTCGAATCTAATTCTAGCTTTTAGGCTAAAATTTTCTAGACTGAAAATCGCAGGCTAGTTTTTTGTGTGGTTTTGTATGAATTGTTTACATGATTTCAGCCTCCAACTGTCAAACTCCATACAAAAAACTAACTAGAATCGTGAAGGCCCCCATTGCTAGAATTTGGTATCGCAAACGCGAGTTCATTTGTTATTCTCGCTGCGCAAAGCGACGGAAGAAATCATGGAGTTCTGAGAATTTTATCATGCCTTCCTTTTCTCTCCAACGGCAAATTTCTCGAGCAGCTCGTCGAGCTGCCCGTCCCTGGCTCCGCCTCATACCCCTCGCCTGAGCGCGCTGTCGAAGGTTTGGATGTGTTGGTGCGTCAGACGGCCAATCGCTGTCAGCCGTCGTCCGTGCTTTTTCCCTCCATAGCGCCATCTCTTTCTCGCGTGTGGTCAATGCTCACAAGCTGTTGTGGCGCCTAAAAATGCCGTTAACAAACATTGCGGCGATGAAGTTGCATTTTCACAAATCAAACCAAAATATCGCAATGAGTTCAAACACGGCAATATAAAAATGACCAAGGAATCGCTAGTTTACGCTGGAGGGTTTGCTGTGCAACACGCTGAACCCTAATTTGCATTGACACGTTCAGCCCGGCGCTGATTTTCATCAACTTTCCTTTCCACCAGCATCTAGAACGCAAGCTGATTGTGAAACCAGCATCCTGGAAAGTTCACTGGTAGTCCCTGGGACATGTCATCGTGCTGAACGTGTTAAGCATTAAGCATAACTTTGTTATACTAAGCTTTTTTTGCTTTCGTATGCTGTAGATTACATAGATATGCTGAGCCACCTGCGCGTGGGTGTGAGCGTGCCTGTGTGTGCAACACTTTTGCCAAATGTGTTTTCCTCCGGAATGTTATGATCAATCGGTCAAAGAAAGGAAGGTGTTCATGAAAGGCGGAAAGACGAATTGAGGCCCCTGTAAATGGTAGCTGATGACCGGGAGGAGGGGGTACTTGCATACAGCTGTTATGAGATTGAACATTATACTTAAATTGCCGGCGGGAGGGGGGGGGAGGGGTGAGGATTGGCGATGGAACACCTACGATCATCGGTCACATAAAAATAAAATAAAAATACATGTCCTAAAATTGTTGCCAGCGGGTGGTGGTGGTGGGGGGGGTGAGGTGCAGAAGGTTCTCCAGTGACTCCAGTGAGTTCTCCATACTTGCGCTTCAGCCCGTGCCTTCCGCCACGTTATCATGACGCCGATTGACCGGCAATGCCTTGGAATGGGTTTGGATCGGTAGGTTCATGTTTTGGTCGATTGCATTCCGTTGATATGTCGCGCCACCGCGGGACACCCGGCAGCAACAAAGTCAAGACAAACTCTTCCCCGGGTGTGGACTGTTATGCTAAGTTCTTCTTCTTCTTATTATTATTATTATTATTATTATTATTATTATTATTATTATTAATATTATTATTATTATTATTATTATTATTATTAATATTATTGTTGTTATTATTATTGTCATTACGGCCTACGCGACCGTGCAGGCCTTTTCAGGACTTGAGTACCACGTAGCCGGATAGTCAGCCCTTGCTACGGCGGACGGTTCATACGCGGTTAGAACCCACGACGGTCATGCAGATGTGAGGAATGACGGCGGTGCCGCGGGACCGCTCCTATCCAGCGGGTAACTTGCATACTGCCACATTGTCTCCTTCCCGTTGCATACGCTGCAGGCAGGAGGAAGGATGCACCTCCACAAAAACAAAAAAACACCGTCATGAACCAGCGGCAGATCTAACGGTAGACGGACTAGGCGATCGCTGAAGATCGCTAGTCTGCAGTATGCCGTATGTCTACAAGTGGACAGAGTATTAGCAACAAGGGCCGCCGGAAAGATGGTCGTTGGGGCCCCGGTCGCTGGAGAACCGTTTGCCGTTGGAGAGAAAAGGAAGGTATGATAAAATTCTCCGAACGCCATGATTTCTTCCGTCGCTTTGCGCAGCGGGGTGTTTGCCTATATGCGATATCGAGCAATCGTTAACTGTTTTGACGGTCGTTTCATTAGCAACCTAGACCTAGAGGAGAGCACACGTTTCTCTCAGCTGCTAAGACTAACAAAATCCCAATCGCATCACGAACAAAATCTATCCCCTCTACCCATCATGGGGAAGGGAAGGATAACAAGGGGAAGCCAATCCCAGGCGTTGTAGCGGAATTTGGGGCAAGTGTGCCATACGGGGCAAGAGTGCCACCAAGCATTTTTCCTTAAAAACTTTAGTTTAATGATCAATTGTGTATACAGTTGGTTGCTTTCCAATGACCAAGTATTCTGAGCCTAATTTCATATAGACAAATAATATTTCCCATTGTTTTGAACTTATTTATATTGAGTTTCAAAATAGAGCAGAATATTATAATTTTTTAATCCAACCAAATAAGCTCTCAAAAATCATGCGAATAATCAACCGACAAAATATTTACACCACCGTATAGCTGAAAAAACGTGTAATTAAGTTGAAAAAAACTTTTTTTTTTGTCACTGAAAAATTCAATTTCAAAAAAGTTACAACTTTTGGGGCAAAAAAGCCATCTCTATTCGGGGCAAGTGTGCCACCATCTTTCATAGGCGCGAGCTGTCAAAAATGTAAACATTAGCCGGCATCGCGAATAAATGAACACATTTTAACAGTCGTTTAAAGTTCATTTTGGTTTAACCGAGATCATTTGTTGTTCATTCCTGTTAAAATAAACGATCGTCAAAACAGTTAACGACTGCTCGATATCGCATATAGGCAAACACGGGGAAAAAATTCGAGCAGTATAATTAAACGACTGTTAATTTGTATCGCATACGCTCTTGACAGTCGTTTGTTTAACGGCGGCATAGGACCAGTCGTTAAAATTAACAAATGAACTCAATGCGTTCGCGATGCCGAATTCTAGCAATTTTTAACGACTCTGGTTAATTTTTAATGACTGTTAATTTTGCAATGTTTGTTAACGGTTTTTTTAAGCGCCACAACAGCTCATGAGCATTGTCCACACGCGAGAAAGAGATAGCGCTATGGAGGGAAAAAGCACGGACGACGGCTGACAGCGATTGGCCGTCTGACGCACCAACACACCCAAGTGACATTTGCTCGAAATTGTTTTTCCATATCTGCTCGATTAGTACTCGATACGCCTGAAATTGTGGATTTATGTGTGATCAAGTGTGTTGAGAGCGCTAAGATTTGGTGTGTTCGTAAATTAGACTTTCTACTATCGTTGGACGATGCCGTCGAGCTCATTTTTCATTTATAGCTTTGGTATTTGATAAAAAACAAAAGCAAATTTTGTGTGAGGTTATTTTATAAAAAATCGATATTATTTAAGTATAAAATGGCTACATGTCCAGCTATAACGATAGGAAACATCATTTACGATCTAATTTAGAAGAAAGCAACGAAAAAGCCGCATCACAGTTGACTTTACAGGACTTTTTCTAAATTCCCTTAAACTGGTGCAGTTTAAGGGAAGTTTAAGGCTCCAGTTTAAGGGAATTTGCTCGAATTCCCGGTTATTCGTGCTCGAAAATGTCAATTGGGCATCCAAACTTTCGACAGCGCGCTCAGGCGAGGGGTATGAGGCAGAGCCAGGGACGGGTAGCTCGACGAGCTGCTTGACAAATTTGCCGTTGGAGGGAAAAAGATGGCATGATACAATTTTCCGAACGGCATGATTTCTTCCGTCGCTTTGCGCAGCGGGACGCTTGGATTCCGATCGAAGAAATATTTCGATATTAAATTCGATATATTTCATTTACAAATTTGCAACAATTTTGAATGCGAAATATTTCACAGCCATGAGCCGGCATCGCGAATAAATGAACACATTTTAACAGTCGTTTAAAGTTCATTTTGGTTTAACCGAGTTCATTTGTTGTTCATTTCTGTTAAAATAAACGACCGTCAAAACAGTTACCGACTGCTCGATATCGCATATAGGCAAACACGGGGAAAAAATTCGAGTAGTATAATTAAACGACTGTTAATTTGCATCGCATACGCTCTTGACAGTCGTTTGTTTAACGGCGGCATAGGACCAGTCGTTAAAATTAACAAATGAACTCAATGCGTTTGCGATGCCAAATTTTAGCAATTTTTAACGACTCTGGTTAATTTTTAACGACTGTTTATTTTAAACCATTTCTTTCGCGATACCAGCTAATATTTTAGCACCAGTATTGGATAAATATATGTTGGAAATGTTGCAAAGAAGATCAAATGGTTATAGTTTTGCCCCAAATCAATTGCTCTGACACACAACATTTCTACTCCAATCAATTAACATGCCTCGCGCGTGAATAATGTAAGCAGGCACTTAATAAAGACAAGTTTTGGTGCGAAATAACAATAAAAAAAAGAACATCATCATCATCATCATCATCAGAAAACATCAAGTTTAAAAAAAGTAGCGGAATTTGGGGCAAGTGTGCCATACGGGGTAAAAGTTCCACCAAGCATTTTCCTTAAAAAATTTAGTTTAATGATCAATTGTGTATACAGTTGGTTGCTTTCCAATGACTAGGTATACTGAGCCGAATTTCATATAGACCAATCGATATTTCCCATTGTTTTGAACTGATTTATGTTTAGTTTCAAAATTGAGCAGAATATTATAATTTTTTAATCCAACCAAATAAGCTCTCAAAAATCATGCGACCAATCAACCGAGAAAATATTTACACCACAGTTTAGCTGAGAAAACGTGATATTTTTTGTGGGGTTAGTTGAAAGAAAAAAACTTTCCTTTTGTCACTGAAAAATTCAATTTCAAAAAAGTTACAACTTTTGGGGCAAGTGTGCCATCTCTGTTTGGGGCAAGTGTGCCACCATCTTTCATAGGCGCGAGCTGTCAAAAATGTAAACATTGTTGTAGCGTGCTGCGGAATGGTGCGCTATTGTGAGCGGATTCCACGCCAGAAAAACAGAACAGTAACAAACCATATTGTGGTACAATTGGTGGTCAAAAAGGGTTCATTGGTGACTAAGTACATGTAGGAATACATACACTAGTGGTACAAACGTAATAATTTCCAATTATCTAAGAAAAACGGTTATTTTAACCAGGTGGCCGTCTTGCCCCATACGAGTGGCACTCTTGCCCCATAGCCCAAAAAAGAACGTCTTTTTGGATCCTTTTTAAAACACTTCAAAAACTGTTTTGTTTGCACTTTTTTCAAGCGAAACTCATTTATAAGTGAGGAAATAGATGTAAAATGGTTATGAGATTTCAATCGGCTTTTGAAAAAAACATGTTTTAATGAGTTATAACTTGAAATGCTTAAGGTGGCATACTTGCCCCAAGTTCCGCTACTCGTTAGCTAACGATCAGCCTATACAAAGACGCAAACGTTCAACCACAGAGAACAGATACGCACTGCTTAGTGATATTGGTGATAACGAGCCGGCACCGAAGCAGAAGCTCATACAATCAATCGCAAAAGATGCACGTGTATCGAAAATACCACCAATCACTGTAAAATGCTCATCGGTGAAACTAATACACAAGACCATCATAGCTGCGGGTGTAGTGAGATATCATATCGAGATACAAAATCAACGTATCACGGTACAATAGTGCAATTATACGAAGTCGATGACTTTAAAAAAGTGGTAAGAGTGTTTAAAGAAGGAAATGTCAACTTTCATACGTACCAGTTAGATGAGGAAAAAACAACAAAAATAGTTTTGCACGGTCTAATAGATCTACCAATCAGTGAAGTGGTGGAATTGTTGAAGGAAGAGAAAATCGTGCCAACAGATGTGAAAAAAAATGTCAGTAAAGCAGAAAAAATACGACGAACATGCGGTCTACCTGTTACACTTCCTAAAAGGTAGCGTTAGTATGGAGCTGTTACGTTCCATTCGCGCCATAAACCACTGCAAAGTAACGTGGGAATATTTTTCCACAAAACCCGACCCGATGCAATGCAAAAGGTGCCAGTTATTTGGCCACGGTGCAGCAAATTGCAATCGTATCAAAAGGTGTAAGCTGTGTGCTGGTGAACACGAGTCATTGACCTGCCCACTTATTGCAGGACCATCATCTGGGGACGGCCGTGTCCCCGAACACAAGCTTAAATGTGCAAATTGTGATGGCAACCACACGGCAGGGTTCATAGGTTGCCCCAAACGACCAACACGTATGGAAAAAACAAAATCTAACAAATACACTAATAAAAGATTTGATTTTAGGAATGAAGACTTCTCACACATGCCGAAATCAACACGACTACCAGGTTGGAGACAATACCAACCTAAAGATAAAACGAATAGCAGCAGTAGTAACGATACAGGGCTTTTCGACCGAAATGAAATCTTGCCAATAATTAGGTGAATGGTGAATGGATGAGTAAACTGCAAAAGTGCAAATCCAAAGAAGAACAGCTGATGACCATCTTTGAAGTTATCACAAAATATTGTATGCCATCAAAATGAGCTCTTCTATATTGAAAGTTGCAAACTGGAATGCAAATAGCATCCTTAAGAAAAAATTAGATCTAACAAATTTCCTACAAAAGCATATTATAGACATTATGTTAGTAACAGAAACTTTTTTGAAAACGCACATTAAATTTAGTATTCCTAGTTATACAATTTACAGATTAGATAGAACAGAAGGACAAAAGGGTGGAGTAGCAATATTCATAAAAAATAGCATCAAGCACAGAATAATGAAATCACTCAATTTCAAAGTAATTGAAGGAATTGGTATAAATGTAGAGACTTCTTCTGGTAACATATCATTTATCTCGGCCTACCATCCAGGAGCGAACAAAAACATGAAAGCGTTTGCAAATGATGTAGTTACTTTAACCAAATTAAACAGCAGTTACTTTATCTGTGGCGATATCAATGCACGTCATAGACTTTGGAACTGTGCCAACTCCAATGAAGCAGGAAAGGTTCTGTTAGCACGTTTTTGTGTTGACTGTGTTGGCTGCGTGAAAAATGTAAACAACACAACTGCTGTCACCCAGCGACCGAGATATGTAGATAAACCAAGTTAGAAAAGGTGCCGCTAGGTGGCGTAAAGGTTGTTATCTACTGAAAGAGGCAAACATATACATTGCGAAAGAGATGAAGAAACAAGATCCAGCCTCCGGTCATACACCCCATAAAGGTCGATAATAAGGGCATAGACAGGAAACGGCGCGAAACTATTGCCAGTAGCAAAAGCGAGTGTGACCGGATAAGTTAAAAATATAGAATTTGCATCAAACGTTAAAGATCATTTTCTTATTTCAAACACCCGGAAAGAAATTGTTACCGTAACAGGTTCTCTTTGGTAAATTACAAACAGGACTATTTTCAATTCACCATCCTAATACCCCCACGTATATACCGTCAGACCCAAATCGTTGCCAATCAACATTAGACATCATACTTTCGAATAACTGCCATCTAATTTCCACTCCCATGACAATCACAGATTTAACACCCGATCACCTTCCAGTGATTTTCGAAATATTGAACACTAAACCAATAGCAAATCCATGCAAATATCTTTAAGATTACAACGAAGCCAACTGGCCAAATTTTGTGAATAATATTAACAATAGTATAGACCTAACTCAAATGAATATAAATAACATAACAAATACACAACAAATAGACGATATGATTGCACGATTCTCTTCAATCATATCTGAAGCACATGAACTAGCTGTTCCGAAAAAAAATCCGGGACTCTACAATATTATTTTGCCACAAGAAATAAAATGTTTAATTCAATACAGAAATATGATCCACCGCAAATGGCAAAGACACAGACGCTGTTCAAGTCTGAAAAACAAATATAATAGTCTGTGCTATCAAATTAATCAAAAACTCGAAGAAACAAGAAACAATATGTGGTCCAAAGTACTCATCTCGATGAATATAGAACAATCTAACAAAAACAATATCTGGAAATTTGTAAAAATTATCAAAAACAAGGATAAGTTTATGCCTCCCCTTAAAGAAAACAATCAAACATTACTAAGTCCCCAGGAGAAAGCTAAGGTAATTAAAAAACATTTCGAAACAGCTCACTTCACAACGTATAACTCTATTAGCCCGGTAGAGCGCAAAGTTGAATCAAAAGTTAGACAATTCAACTCCTCAAACAGTTCACTACCACTCGATCCAGGTTTGATATGCAAAACCAGTGAAATTAAGGATTTACTTAAAAAAATTAAAAACAGGAAATCACCGGGACTAGACAATATCAACAACAAGACTCTGAAAAAACTGCCTCCCAAGGCCCTAATATTTCTTAACCACATTTTCAACTGTTGTTTCAAACTAGGCTATTATCCCAAATAAATGGAAGGAGGCAAAAGTTATAGCTATACCAAAACCAGACAAAAACCATAGCTATGCATCAAACTATAGACCAATAAGTCTTTTAAGCGGGATTGCAAAATTTTTCGAAAAGATCATCGAGAAAAGGCTTCGATTACATGTCGCGCCAACAATATTTGTTCTGTCCCGTGATCGTTAGCAAATTTGCCCTACGTTGTGATATTTTTATTTTTGATCAATTTGCCGTACACGGAGGAATTTATATTGATTGTACAGTTCACGTGTGTCTTTATTCAGTATCGATTCGCGACTGATCGCTGAGCGCCGCGCACCCAGCTCAAGCAGCGTGTGCAAAAACACGCACACACTTACGCCGAAAATTCTCGTTCCCCTACACTTCTCCTCACCAGTACATCCTACCGTATGTGGTACCAAACAATATTATTCCCTATTCTCAATTTGGGTTTCAACCATCCCTATCGACCACTCATCAATTGCATAAACTTTCAAACCTAGTAAAAAATAATAGAAATATTAAAAAAATCTACCGGTATGGTACTACTCGACACGAAAAAAGCTTTCGACACAATCTGGCACAAAGGTCTACTCTATAAACTAATCTTATTAAAGTTTCCAAAACCTCTTATAAAAATTATTCAATCGTTCATGTCAAACAGGAAAAATAACGTACACATAGCTAACGCCATATCAGATCCTTTCCTACCAGTAGCTGGAGTACCGCAAGGAAGCACATTATGTTTATATGTTTATTGATTAATCCATCGGGATCTTGAAGATCCTACATGAATGTATTGGTGCTTATAGACTATTTAAGGTACATAAATCGATCGGGGAGAATAGGTGCACAAGAATAGAAAATGTATTTTGAAAATAAAATTATTACGTAAGTTGTGTCCTGAGTCTATCTCTAAAAACATTCTGTAGCATGTTGAAATCAAATAAATCAAAGTTATTTATGAAAGTTCGACACATAGCTGACATAGGATCAGACTGGCCAAAACGAGTTCTATAACGAGGGACGGATATGAATTGACGTGTACGTAGATTCCTAGATGGCGCGTTAAATTCTATCGCAGTTAATAGAGTAGGAGCATCAATGTGGTGGTTAAGTAGTCCTGATATAAAAAGGCATTTAGCTATACACGGCGCTTTTTCAACGACTGAATCTCTAAAAGCAGACACCGGGAATGGTATGACGGTAACACATCGACAGAGGAGGCGTGGTAGGCCCAAATTGAGGTGGCAAGATGGCGTGGAGGCGTCCGCCATTAAGGCCGGGATAACGGACTGGCAGACGAAGGCGCGAGACCGTGAGCGGTTTCGGACACTCCTGAGGCAGTCCAAGACCGCAAAGCGGTTGTAGCGCCGGATAAGTAAGTAAGTAACACATCGCCCTGTCGCCATGGTAAGAGTCTTACAGCATATCTAGTCGCTTTTCTTTGGATGGCCTCGATTCGATTACTCCATTGTTCGGTCTAACCTCATCAGCAAAAAACCCAAAACCGATAATACGAACGTTAAACATTGCCTTGGCTAAATACTCTAAATACTGTCGCAAATGGAAAATCAAGATAAATGATACAAAAACCGAAGCTATCTACTTCAGTCGCTAATACAAGTGTTAGGAAACTACCCCAAGAAGGACTAAAAGTAAATAATACAACCGTCTCTTGGAAAAATCATGTCAAATATCCTGGATTGACTGTGGACAAGCGACTAACATACAAAGAACACATAGAGCAAACTTTAGTTAAAGCTGAAAAATTATTAAAAGTACTTCATACATTCTTACATAGAAAATCCAAACTCTATATAAAAAACAAGATGCTCATTTATTATAGCTTTCTCCGACCAGTAATAACATACGCTACCCCCATATGGAAATTTTGCGCATCCACCCATAAAAAGAGATTACAAGTATTACAGAATAAGATTCTAAAAATTATCATTAACGTTCCTCCATGGTATAGAACAGCTTCCTTACACAGTAGGCTAAACACTGAATACATAAACGTCTATATTGAAAAGCTATACAACAATTATACAAACAAGTGCCGTAATAGTTCCAACAGCTTATTACAACAGCTAGTGCTATGATTCTTAGTTAGTTAGTAAGATATAGATATTACGTAGGGTTAGATAAGTTACTTTAGGCCATAAATAGTTATAGGTTAGCTCTTACATACAACTTTTCAGTGGGTTTTTGTGATAATTTTCCCACTATCACCGCAAAAAAACCATTCCTAGAATTAGCAAAATAGAACTCCAACAATGTTATACATAACGAATATTAAAGAACAATGAGGAGAGTCTAAAATGACGGACCCATTATAAATTGTAGGAAAAATGCGATACGCACAATAATGTAATTATTCAATAAACAAATACTACTACTGACGGTCGTTTATTTTAACAGGAATGAACAACAAATGAACTCGGTCAATCCAAAATGAACTTTAAACGACTGTTAAAATGTGTTCATTTATTCGCGATGCCGGCTATTGTTCTAATTTCCTTTATGCTGATGATTTCGCTATCTCGTCCTAAGCGGAAAACCCTAAAACAATCATTAGCCGCTTTAACATCGCATTAGAGGCGTATGCTAAATATTGTATACACTGGAAGCTCAAAACTAATAGTGCCAAGCCAGAATCAATCTTTTTATCAAGGAATACGTGTATGAGAAGACTTCCCCAAAGAGATCTGGTGATGAGGCAAGAAAACTTACAATGCAAAAGGAGTATAAAATTCCTCGGTTTGCACTTTGAACAGCGTGCTACATTCAAAATACACACTGAGAATACCCTTATAAAATTAGACAAAATGGTTAACACTAAGAATCCATTCTTCAACCGGAAATCGAAATTGAATTTAAAAAATAAATTAGTTATTTATAGGGCATTTTTTCGACCAGTAATAACATATGCTGCACCAGCCTGGAAAGGAATCGCTCTGTATCATCATAAAACGTTACAAATTAAGCAAAATCCTTCAAATTATAATTGAGAAAAGAGAGCTTCATAAGATTACAAATATGGCTACAATTCAATAATTCATTGAAAGAATCTATAGCTATATAGTTAGGTTAGTTAGTTTAGTTAGCATAGTTAGGTAAGATAGATTCTAAAGAAAAAATGTGGGTTTTTATGAATTTTTCTCACGCTACTACTCAACATCAAATCAAAATTGAAAAATCCTGCAATTACTAAACAGAAAACTTCAATGAAGAAAGCTTAAGAGTCGAACCCATTATCATAAGAAAAAATTGTAAAAACATAATTACATTAACTGCTACGAATCCAAATAAACTACTACTACTACTACTACTACTACTACTACTACTACTACTACTACTACTACTACAAAAATGCACGCACTAACAAAGTAATATGTTCTATTTGCTATGCTTTGTGTGTGGAAGCTAATGGTTAACGGTTTTAAAATTACATAAAGTCCCTCAACTATGGCGACCTCCCAAAGAGCCTTTTCCACCACCTAATATTTTTAATGCACCTTGAACAGCAGTGCGTATGAAATTCAGTTTACAACCAATTGAACCAAATGAACCAGTACCGTACAGTTCATTCCGTTCACGTTAAAAGAATGAATGAACCGGTTCTCAAGAAAGAAAGTTTTGGTTATTTTGATGCATCCAAATTAAAAAAAGACATGAAAATGAGTGCATACATCCTAAGTGCCACAAATCCACTAAACGGCCACTAAACGGCTCAAGCTCTCAACCTAAAAAGAATCTAAATATATTTCGTTTAGCAGACGGCAAACGACTGGTGCATTCTAAAAATAACAAAAAAAGATGGTGGTGCCATCAGTTAGTGGGATAGCCAACCAGTGGAGCGTTCCTCGTTTTGATAGCTTTATGCTTCCCTCTGTACTGCTATATCGACTTCATGGACGGCACTGCAGTTAATCGACAAAATCATGCCAAAGACCTGGGCGTTCTGCTTGACTCAATTACTTGCCGTGGTTATCCGGACAACTAATGAATTCCGCAACCCCATGTGCATCAAAGCTATCTACAACTGTATCGTTCGTTCGGTTCTGGAATATTCGTGCGTAGTCTGGAGCCCAACTACTGCTTCTTCAATTGCTCGACTTGAGGCGATTCAACGTAAACTCACGCGATATGCCCTACGCCTACTTCCCTGGCAGGATCGCAATAATCTTCCTCCGTATGCTGCGCGGTGCCGTCTTCTAGGCCTTGAACCTCTTTCGGTTAGAAGACGCAATGCACAGTGTTCTTTCATCGCTGGATTGCTAAATGGCTCTATCGACTCATCGCCTTTGTTGCATCGAGTCGATATCTATGCACCATCCCGAACACTTAGGTCTAGAGAAACTCTACGGCTCGCTCAACCAAGTTCCAGCGCTGGTCGGTCTGACCCTATGTTCCGCATGTCGGCTGTCTTCAGTACTGTCTCGGACTGCTTCGACTTCGACATCTCGACTCAGTGCTTCAAGGAACGTCTCCGGCTTTTGCCGTGGCCGCAGTGACTTGCGATGCAAATCTTGTTTTTGTTATGTTTTTTTTTAATGAACTGTTACATCTTAATTAGGCCATACGGCCCGTTGAAGATTAAATAATAATAATAATAATAATAATAATAATAATAATAATAATAATAATAATAATAATAATAATAATAATAATAATAATAATAATAATAATAATAATAATAATAATAATAATAATAATAATAATAATAATAATAATAATAATAATAATAATAATAATAATAATAATAATAATAATAATAATAATAATAATAATAATAATAATAATAATAATAATAATAATAATAATAATAATAATAATAATAATAATAATAATAATAATAATAATAATAATAATAATAATAATAATACTTAACGCTAATGTAAACCATTAGAACTGAAGCAAGTGAGATTTGAGTTGGTGTTGGTGTTGAAACCCGCGTATCTGACCACACGTCTATTTTTATAGATTTTTGCTTGGAAAGTTAGAAAGGTAGATAGGCTAGGTGAATCATATTGCAAAAAAAGATAGCAATATAATACAGGGTTTCACACTTCATCTCAACTTTATCTTTATCTCAGAAAAGAATAGTTAGGCGTTTTCAGAACACTGTTGTATACAAGGGTTATACGTGTAAACACTTTGCTTGACCGCATGTCCGTAAGGTGAACAGCGTGTTCGAGAAATGCCCAAAGAAAAAAACAGTGTGCCGCAGAATCAACATTGCATCCGATGAATACAGGTATCAACGTTTTCAGGTATCATCAGCGTTTTCAAGCACCATACCGCAATCTTGGCATTGGTTAAGCCAGATTCGGGAAGGGGTCCCGCGCTCTTTAGATAAATTGTGAAACCCTGTAATGAGATATGAAACGCCATCTATTCAGCAAACTAATGAAGCTATGCATCTTTCGTTTTTTTTTAACTAGTGCAAACTAGTGAAGCAGCTTAATCTGTGGCGCTTGGGTATATTCAAAATCATTTTGAAATAATGAGCAGAAAAATTTCTAACATACGCAAATTTTGAGGAAAAACAAGAAATGGTCAATTTTAATATATTTGTGTAAATCGCTTTCTAGGGTCAAATTGGCATACTTTTCCTGCTATCAGACTAACGAATTAATCTGTAGTTCAATCGATTCCCAGACTTCACAGGTTTGCGAAGTTCGAATGAACAGAAATTACGTTCACGTTCACATCAATGAACGACTCGCTTCTCTCTCGTTCACTTAAAAGAACCGAAATACCCATCTCTAGTGCAGTCGTCAACTTGTGCGACTTAACAACGTGCCGGTGATTGTTTCAAATCTCGAATAGACCGTGCCCGCATACGTTGGACTTGAGTATCCTACTAAGGTAGCAAAAGTCACTGAAAGCCAAACCAAATCACCAGTGGGTGCAGGATTGCCTTGGCCGGCAACGGTTGTTGTGCCAAAGAAGAAGAAGAAGAAGAAGAAGTGTATTGCGCAATTCTACACTACGCCATTGTGTTTCACACTCGAAAAGGACTCAGTTAACTTTCGAGAAAGCACGTTCTATGGAATAGTGAAGAATCCTACAAGGACAGATTCGATGAGAAAATTGCAGAATGATTGTAATATCGCAGCAAAAGAGGGGCGTATATTCTTCTTTATCCTGGATGCGGCAACATGGTTGACCAAGAAGCATAGAGATTTCGACTTTTATGTCACGCCGATCCTTTTCGGTCATGGTGGTTTAGCAGTTGATTTGCTCAAATTTCAGTGTTAATCGTGTATCGACGTTGCAGAGACAGCGGAGCGCGTCATATTTTGATGCCCCAGAGTCATCTCGGAGCGTCCGCAGCTTAACACCATAAATGGGATGGAGATAAGCTTAACAAATTTGATACAGTTCATGCTGAAGAGTGACGCTATGTTGATAACTTCTTCTTCTTCTTCTTGGGCTCAACAACCGATGTCGGTCAAGGCCTGCCTGTACCCACTTGTGGGTTTAGCTTTCAGTGACTAATTGATTCCCCCCATAGCAGGATAGTCAGTCCTACGTATGGCGGCGCGGTCTATTTGGGGATTGAACCCATGACGGGCATGTTGTTAAGTCGTACGAGTTGATAACTACAGCCATGATAATACGACTGATTGTGACAAAGCTAGAGCGACAGTGGTAAACTAGTCGAGCACAGGCGGGCGTAAGTGTTTGTGTTGGTGAAATTCGTAGTTTGTGTTATATTCGTGAGTAAAAATTGTTGCTATGACGTGTGAAATGACAGACTGAGGGCCACAGTATTGCACCTCCTGCGAATAAATGCCGTGTGGTGGATAATTCTGCGAGAGGGTGCGAAAGACCAAGGATTGTTGTTATCTGGGTTAGATTATAATTTCCCAAGGTTAGGACTCTGTGTTCTCCCTCTGGGTGTCTATGAAGACTTTTCTCTCCTAGCAAAAACACACTCAACCTAACACAGCAAAGTTGACGCTGTGTTTGAGAGCCTCGCTCGATTAGCTCTTGCAGTGATTCCTTGATATCGCAGTTTTTCTAGTGAGCATGAAGCACGATGGCACGAGAGCGATGAGAGCGATAATTCATCTACTTATTTCTATCTCTCTTATGTTTCAATACAGTACGTACTTAAGCACATGGCATTCTCGTTCTTTCTCTCCTCCTTCATTCGTAATACAGAGAATCGTTAAGTATCAGATTCAAACCTGGAGATGACCAAACTCCTCACCCATGTAGTATATTACGAGGGGGGCAAAATGTTAAACATTTTACTGTTTTAATGTGTTCTCCCACATTTGAAAGATATGTCACGACGTGTTTTGTTGATGTACCCTGTACCCTGATGTAATTCTTCGATATCAAGCATATCTCCTGCCTGATGATGAAACTCATGGATTGACCGCTTTGTACTGGTGATCTCGTTCATTCCTGGGAAACGTTCGCCGCGACGCTTTTTTCACTCATTTCATAGGTCTATAGATACAGGGTTTCGAGTCATATAATGGAATAATTCAAACGGTTAAAAGAATGTTCTCAACAGACCTTGACATTTGTGTTATAAACATAACAAGATGTAGTTGTTTAGTAAGGTGCTTTGAGGAGAGCAGGTGGTGGAATCTAGAGCATTTTAAGAAATTTGTCACTTAACATAACATCTCCGGGATTCAATCCTATGTTTACGTATTTTGTTTGTTTTGTGGTTGCTCATGGATTTAACAACTTTTTTCTATTAAAAAAACTTAACATCCAATATTAACGGCTTAACGATTCATTATTTCACGTTTAAACATACATTGAACAAGGATCTTACAGTTTAGCACATTGAATGCCAGTTTTATTCCGTAAATATATTGTATAATTAACTTTTTCTTGAACACATTCAAGCAGAGCAATAAATCATTTTTTACAGTCAACGCTCGCTTATTTGAGAGTCGATGGAATTTTGAAACAAGAGGGGTTTTTTCTCAGATTAGAGAGTTCTCAGGTTAGAGAGAGTTGACTGTATTAAACTTAAATCTTTTTACATTCATCCCGTATTATCTACAAGACTAATTGGCAGTTTAATTGAAATAAGAAGAGGCTGTCCCCGAGATGCGCTATTAATGGGCACTGAGACGAAACTGCATATCTTTAATTTCCGCGTAAGTTGAAGGCCAAATGTTTTTGCACGATTGGAAATCATGCACGCATTATGTGAAGTGAACTAAGTGTCCACTCGTTGCGCCAATTTTTTTTGCACGAAGCCGTATTTTTAGCCGTATTGAAAGAATCTGTACACGAAGCACTTACATACGGATAAAGTTTAACACGTTTTATTCACAATTAAAATAAACCCGAGCTGATCTCCGTTCGCGGTGAGATAAATATCAACGCAGTTTCCATCCAAAATATTGGTAAATCCCGTGTATAGTTACATGTAATGAGTAGTTTTAGCCAAATAATTGACCATTTGATTTGATTTTGAACAAAGGTAACAATAAAGAAGATCAAAAGATTTTCAAAACTCATCTTATAACACCATTCAAAATGTGACAATTGATGATTCAAACAAGTACAGTTTTCTCAATGAAGTAGCAAATTTACAAAACCGCTTATTTCTGAATCCGCATGTAAAAAAATACCTCGTATCTCAAAAAATACCTGAACTTAAAAAAATTATGACGAAAAAAAATTTATGAAAATTTATGATGAAAAAAATGAAATGTTAAATAATTAAAAGTAAAACACAACACAGGCATGCGCAGATGAATACTCACGGCTCATACGCGAAGAGAAACGAGTTCACCGCTCCAAGAAACTCACATGGGAAGAGCCAAACATGCGGGAACTCGAGCAAACCAGAGAGGCGTACGGACCAACACGAAAGTTTTACCAAGCAGCTCACCGAAAAAACGTTGTACCTAAGGTTACCTGCTGTCGCTGTCGGATGGAGATCTGGTCAGTAACCGGCCAGAGGTCCTCTCACAGTGGGCTCAGTACTTTGATGAATTACTCAACGACCAGTTTAACGAACAGCTAGAAGCGCCACTAGCAGATAGTGTCATGCTACTGCCACCTAGCATAGAAGAAACACGAAAGGCTATCCGTCGGCTGAAAAATAACAAGGCACTCGGAACCGACGGAATTGCAGCCGAACTGGTCAAGAATGGAGGTGCACGACTAGAAAACGAGATTCATCAAATCGTTACTGAGGTGTGGGATAGCGAATCGATGCCTTGTGATTGGAATCTCGGCATCATCTACCCCATATACAAGAAGGGAGACAGGTTGGACTGCAACAACTACAGGGGTATTACGGTGTTGAATACCGCCTACAAAATATTCTCCCTGATCCTTCAAGATCGTCTTGTCCCGCACGTCGAAGAGATAGTCGGCAACTATCAAAGAGGATTCCGAAACGGAAAATCTACCACTGATCAGATCTTCACCATGCGGCAGATCTTGGAGAAGATGGCTGAATACACAAACGACACATACCATCTCTTCATTAACTTCAAAGCCGCATATGATAGCATAGCCAGGGTAAAACTGTATGACCTATGAGCTCTTTTGGAATCCCGGCCAAACTGATAAGGCTAGTAAGAATGACTATGACCAACTTCACTTGCCAGGTGAGGGTGGATGGAAAACTCTCAGGACCTTTTGCTACCACAAAGGTCTGCGCCAGGGGGACGGGCTTGCTTGTCTCCTATTCAACCTGGCGCTAGAGAGGGCCATCCGCGACTCGAGGGTGGAGACTACGGGAATCATCTTCTATAAGTC
>NC_053519.1:22522500-22610000 GCF_016920715.1 Anopheles arabiensis
GCAACTAAAGTATCCCGCGTATAGTTTCGGTTACGTGGTTTCCATGTAAATGTGTCAAGTAGCCTAGTTTTATACATGAAAGTGTCTACGTTTTCTTTCGATTTTATTGTCGATTCAAGCAAATTTTTCTCGAAATCAAAAACCTAGTGGGAAATGGATTGAAAACGATATTTTGATAGTTTTGAAGCAAAATATTCCTGTTCTCTGCTATGGAAAACTAAGTTCTGTTTTGTGTTAAAATAAACTCAAGAAAATCATTCAAACGTCAGTATAATAAAATTTAATGGATCAAAAGTAAAAAAGGGGATAATACAGTGAAGTTAGATAAAACAGATTATTTCTTTTGATTTTCTAGGAAATTTCTCACATTAAATGCGTATTTTAAATGCATCTCCTAAAATTTGTTTGGCAATTTGAGGCACACTGCAATTTAGGATGCACGTCTCGATAATTTTTTCCTAGCTTTCGGTTTGCAAAATAATATGTTACCATACAAATTATAAATTTATCGCCTCAGACGATAGCAAAACTGTAGCACTTGATATAACAAAAATGGTACGACGCTACCAGCAAAATACATGCTTTCGCAACTAAATGCATTCAGGGATAGATTTTGACGACCAATTTAGTTTTTTGCATCCAACACAAGAAATATGTTATATTGTATGGAAGAGAAAGCAAATGATTACAGTGGAGCACCGTTTATCTGGGTACATTTTATTCGGCTGTTTTTCACCTTTTTCTAATATCTCCCTCAGAACGTAATGTAACCTTTGCATTGAACTGTCATTTCTCAATAACACGGATAAACGGAAAGCCGGATAACAGGTACCCGGATAAACGGAGCTCTACTGTAGTTGAAAATATGATCCCAATTGACATTTTCAAGCACGAAAAATCGGCAATTTGAGCAAATTCCCTTAAACTGGAGCCTTAAACTTCCTTTAAACTGCACCAGTTTAAGGCAATTAAGAAAAGTTCTTTAAAATCAACTGTTGTTCGTTACTTTCTTCTAGATTCGCTTGGAAATGATCTTTCCTATCGTTATAGTTGGCCAAGTTCCCATTTTATACTTAAATAATATCCGTTTTTTTATAAAATAACCTCACACAAAATTAGCTTTTTTCATCAAAAAACCTTATCTATGAATGAAAAATAACCTCGATGGCATCATCCATCGATAGAGGAACGTCTAATTTACGAACACACCAAATATTGGCGCTTTCAACACACTTGATAACACACAAATCCACAATTTAAAGCGTATCGAGTTCTAATCGAGCAGATATGGGAAAACAATTTCGAGCAAATGTCATTGAGATATCACTACAAGTACTTTTACGATAGTGTTGGTGAGAATATTTCCGACAAATTTAAACTTATAGAACTAGTACGTATGAATAAAATAACAACACCTCATTTACAGATAATCAATTCTGAAGATTAAATAGATTTGTTTTGAGGTAAATAATATCAATGCCATAGCGATTACTATTCTCTGTTATTTATTTTATTATTTTAAAACTATTGGAAATGGAAGTCAATAAAACATTCTCAAACTCGACTTTAGTTGAAAATTTGGCACGATTCGTTTTCAAAAGTTCTATTTCGTGTTATATGGCGTAACCAGATCAGAGGTCCGTTTTAAAATACGCCAAAAGCAAGGCAGACATCACGAAACGATTGGTTATAATATAACAATCGTTAAAAGTTACCCGGAAATGCTAAAATTTGCTCGAATTTGGCATCAAAAACGCATTGAGCTCATTTGTTAATTTTAAAGACTGGTCCTAGGCCATCGATAAACAAACGATCGTCAAATGTAGGTAACAACAGCAAACATTCCGGTTCTGCTAAAATATCGTTGTTGAGGTTTGTGTGTCCTTTTTGTTTTATAGGATAAGCGTTGTATCCATTGAATTGATTAAGTTCTCATGGCAATTTAAAAATATTTTTCTGGTATCGCAAAAGAAATGGTTTGAAATTAACAGCCGTTAAAATTAACCAGATTCGTTACAAATTGCTTGAGTTTGGCATCACGATCGCATTGAGTTCATTTGTGAATGTTGACGACGTATCCTATGCCGTCGTTAAATAAACGATTGTCAAGAGCGTATGCAATACGAATTAACAGCCGTTTCATATCGAGCAGTCGTTTCAGCATCTACACTACTATGAGAAATAGTGTATCATCTACACGACGTAGGGAACCGCTTGTAATGGATCGCAATAACCGATGTTGGAGTAGGTATAGAAATATAAAATACAACAAATAAAAATAAGAGATTTATAGCAATAACTTCGGATTAAATAAATCCGAAGTTTTCCTTTCAAACACCACTTTTCTACCTCCACAGCTTCTACAAGGTGAATTCCTGATTCCATGTTATTTGTAACGAAATGTCGGTTACAAGGCTAGAATGTAACTGCATTTTTCGCATGTTTAAATACTGTTTTGAGTTTTTTTTCCTTCTAACTGCTGTGAACAATTAGCTTTGTTGAATCAAAATAAAATACAACCGGCCATTATATTATTTTTTATTTAAATAGTTATAACCAATGAGTCGAAATCATCCCACTTGGTGTAGATTTTACCCCATGAAGGTGTATGATACCTGCATTTCAGTCTTGGTGCAACAAAAACATACATTTACATTTTTATTTAAATGTTCTCAAATCAAACCCAGGAACCAAACCACCCCTACTTCCCCTACATAACATTTCTAAAATGAATGGGTTTACATTTGCTCTCATGATAATTATCCACCTACATATGTATATTCTCTCAAATATATATTTACGCATACTAAATCCAGAGCATACAGATGCAGATAATAGTTGCCAAGACCATCATAAAGTATGTCTGAAAATGTTATTTTACAGTCGTTTTCCCTCCTGAGTAGAAAAAAAAAATCTGTCGCATTTTAATTATTTTTTTTTCCATAGAAGGTCTTTCTCTCTGCGCCATAAAAATGCAGATGACCATTCATATTTTAACCATTCTCGTTGTTTTTAACTATTAACCATTTTTCTACACCATTGCAAGCAAACAACATAATAACCCTCAATGAAATTACATATTATTTTATATTTTTTGTTTAATTCGCTATAATCTCATGATAATCGTTTTACAAAATATCAAATCGTACACTGACCAGCTAGTGGACGAATCAGAAAAGAAAATATGACCAGAACAAAAAAGAATGAGACAGCTCAAAATGTTCATTTGCGAGAGTCATAAAAAGAAAATCATGTTGATACTGTTGCGCTCACTCAATCTGTTGATCCAAGGAAAATATGGAAAGAACTCCTTCCTAAGTATCAGGACAGTTGGTGCATGAGGTGTTCAAATTTTGCTAGGAGGAAGGGTGTTTCAATTATGAGACGTAGGAGGTATACCGGAACGGTCACTCACTCAGATAGTCAGTAGACCTGAGAGATCGGAATGGAAAATGAGCGTCAGGTGTGAGTTTTCGACCTAAACAGATACGGGATAGGGAAGGGTGTGGGCGCTTGCGCACAGAAGCCCTCAAGTTGTTGCGCTGATGGAAAAAGAATGACTGAGAGCATTTTCCAAAACCCATTACGTCTCATTCTGTCACCGTTTCTTTCATGTTTTGACATCATTTTGTATCAATCCTGTTGCTTCATGGAGTATCGACGTCATACCTTAGAACATCGCGTTTAAACTAGTGTGGGAATTTGTAGGTGACCCTTTTTCGTGGCATTTCATTCACTTTTGGGTTTGTCGCCCACGTTCTAAAAATTTATTATCTATAAAATGCATTTTTTCTGATAATGATGCTTGTTTAGCGTAAATACTAATTTAACTTATTATTATTGTGTGTCAAATATTAAACTATCGCATCACAACCTATTCAGACTTTCGAGACACATCATTTCCACACAGCCGGCTAGTCAATTTTTGCTGCCAGTGGACGATCCAGTTGGGAGTCGAAACTGCCTGGCGTTGTAAAAGCCGAATAATATATTTATTCGATTTATAAATCACCGGACTGCTCCTGTTGTACCAAATATTAGGTAATATTAGGTAATATCCGAAGCACTTGAATCGAATATGAAGAGTCGAAAATTTGTTATCGGTTAATCCTGTCAAACATTGCGAGGGTTGCGAGCAATTTCATCTGCTCGAAATCTTATGGTATTTTAAATATTTTGTGTTTATTATTCATAAATAGTTTTTTTGCGGTGATCACTTTTTCAATTTTTGTGGATTTTTTCAAAATAAAATGTCAAAATTCAAGTGTTTAGTTTGCTACAAATCGTACCGTTATTCCTGATCTCGGGATGCTATTATTATAACTGCTAATATTATGGACGAAAAAACTTTCTAGGATCGCAAGCTTTTTAAAGCGAGGGCTCTAGGGCTGTGAACTTGTATGGCTTGCGAGTCCTCGCGCGCCTTCGCAAATCGCCGTCAAATGCACGGCGGGGTCTGTCGAGTGCCGATCTGATGGTACAGACTAGTGTTGGCCATTCCGGTCTGAACCCAGTAAAAAAGTTCCGTTCTTTATGTAGGCCGTTCCGTTCCGATCCTTTATACAAAATCGTTCCGTTCCGTTCATTCCGTTCTTTCCGTTCATTCCGTTCATGCCGTTCATTCCGTTCCGTTCATTTCGTTCTTTCCGTTCACTCCGTTCCGTTCCGATCTTTGCCGCTTCAATATTAGCCGGCATCGCGAATAAATGAACACATTTTAACAGTCGTTTAAAGTTCATTTTGGTTTAACCGAGTTCATTTGTTGTTCATTCCTGTTAAAATAAACGATCGAAAAACAGTTAACGACTGCTCGATATCGCATATAGGCAAACACGGGTAAAAAAATCGAGCAGTATAATTAAACGACTGTTAATTTGCATCGCATACGCTCTTGACAGTCGTTTGTTTAACGGCGGCATATGACCAGTCGTTAAAATTAACAAATGAACTCAATGCGATCGCGATGCCAAATTTTAGCTATTTTTAACGACTCTGGTTAATTTTGAACGGCTGTTAATTTTAAACCAATTCTTTCGCGATGCCAGCTATTACCTGGCATCGCGAAAGAATTGGTTTAAAATTAACAGTCGTTCAAAATTAACCAGAGTCGTTAAAATTTGGCATCGCGATCGCATTGAGTTCATTTGTTAATGCCGCCGTTAAACAAACGACTGTCAAGAGCGTATCCCGCTGCGCAAAGCGATCGAAAACTTCTCCAACTCAAACTGCAACCATATTTCATAGCCCATGGCTGTGAAATATTTCGCCTTTAAAATTGTTGCAAGTTTATAAATGAAATATTTCAGCGATAAAATTTTTGGATTGAAATATACCCGCACGACAAAATCGAGCAGTTTTGTAGCTCGGATTTTCGATCGCTTTTCGCCAAAAGCGATCGAAAAAGCGAGCAGAAATGTCAGGAAAAACGCTTGGATTCCTATCGAAGAAATATTTCAATACTAAAATTTCAACGCTGAAAATTTCGAAATATTTCATTTATAAATTTGCAATAATTTAGAATGCGAAATATTTCACAGCGATGGGCTCCCGCTGCGCAAATTCGAGCAGTTTTCTGCGTAGTTTTTTGCGTAGTTTTGCGTAAAAAAATACGCAAAAAAATACGCTAGACTTCAGCCAAAACTACGATAGCCGGCGTATTTCTTGCAGTTTTTAGGTGCGGAACGAGCGCCATCTGCTGAAGGAATGGATGAACTATTTCAGACGGCGGAGCAAAAAAAACGACCGAAAAATTCAAAAAATATTGGCGCCCATTCCTTCCTCCTCTTCCTCTCACTCCCTTTCCCCTCCCTGCCTTGCCATACTTGCGCTTCAGCCCGTGCCTTTCGCCGTCAGCTGATTGTGTGTATGCGTTGGTATATATGTACATTGCGGTTGTGTATTGTTATTGGTGAGTGTTAGCATTTATTTGTTGTGTGTGACCTTGACGATACGGGAGAAGCTGGTTCATTTTGGGATTAAAAGTGTTATCGGTGTATTGATGGTTTACAGGGTTTCCCACGATTTATTGGTCAGTTCCCATGATTTATTGGTGCGTTCCCACGATTTTTTGGTCGTATCCTATAGATTTTTGGTTCGTTCCCATATTTTATTGGTATTTTCCAATTGGATATCAATACAATTGGACCAACAAATTCTGGGAAACGACCAAAAAATCGTGGGAACGCACCAAAAAAATATGGGAACCCACCAAAAATTGATGGGAACCAACCAATAAATCGTGGGAAACCCTGTATTTTATTTCGTGCCGCTGCTGATGAGACCATACGATGCCCCTGCCAATTGAGGGTGAAGAAGCCTATTTAAAACAAGCGTACGAGAACGTCTAACACTAATCTAATATTTTTTTAATTTGAACAGGTTTGATGCTTCAACGACCTTCTAAGCATCATGTAGCACGGTGTATAGTGGCATTAAAAAATATTATTTTTTCAATGTGCCGGAATTTGTCTCGAGTTTTCTGGCCACGACACACACACACGGACACACACAAAGCGCGGGGAAAGTGATCGTCCACTCTATCATGCGGCGGTCCCCCTCCCCTCCCGGTGCTTTGAGTGAGGAACAAGCCTTTCTTGCGATAAGGTAGCCGTAATCGATCATGCGGAAGGGGGGGTGGGGGTTGATGGGGGGTGTGTGCTCGCCTGCGCGCTTTCGTGGGTGCGTGCTCGCGTGCGCGCGTACGTGCATTCGTGCATTCGTGCATGCGTGCATGCGTTCGTGCGTGCGCGTGTGTGTGTGTGCGTGCGGGAACTCCAAAACTGTTTGATTCTAATGCGTGCATTGTCACCGGCTGCGTCTACACACTCCATGCACTCTTAGAAAACGCACTGCACGCCGCCCGATCGATTACCGCTACCTACGACACAATACAACCATTTAATTGGCACCACCATCTTTGCGACCGGTTCTGCTGTTGGGGGTATTTAAAAGACAAACGATCGAAGCAAACGTGCGTGTGATATGTAGCACATTTCTTTCCAATTCAGCTAGCGAATGCAAGTGGAAACAACATTTTGAATTGAATCCATACAAAAGAGGATTCTGGATTTGTTTATTACGGTGCGCGTATGGTGCTGCACCTGTCCGTCCAGAATCTGGTGGCTTGTTGGTTTCGAGTCGGTATCATGACTCCGTGCGACCGGCACTGCCTTGGAATGGGTTCGGATCGGTAGGTTCATGTTTTGGTCGATTGCATTCCGTGCATTTGTCGCGTCACAGCGGTAACACGGCAGCAACAAAGATAATCCAATCTCTTCTCCGGGTGTGGGCTGTTACGCTATGTTATTCCTCTTCTTCTTATTATTATTATTGGCGTAATGGCCTACGCGATCATGCCGGCCTTTTCAGGACTTGAGTACCACGTAGCCGGATAGTCACCCCTTGCTACGGCGGACGGTTCATACGCGGTTAGAACCCACGACGGGCATGCTGTTAAGATGTGCGGAATGATGGCGGTGCCGCGGGCCCGCTCTTATCCAGCGGGCAACTTGCATACTGCCACACTGTCTCCTGCTCGATGCATACGCTGCAGGCAGGGGGAAGGATGCAGCTCCACAATAAAAAAAAACACCGTCATGAACACCTTCCTTTCTTTGACCGATGGATCATAACATTCCGGAAGAAAACACATTCGGCGACAGTTGTGCACGCACACTCACACCCATGCGCATACGACTCAGCATATCTGTGCAATCTACAACATATAAAAGGAAAATCATAGTGTCACATAAACTTAAGCTTTATGTAATTTGGTTTAAGCTTTCCTATGCACGGCCATGGCCACCTGTCTTGCGTGCGCTACTTGGAATTAGGGTTCTGCGCGTTGCACAGCAAACCCTCCAACGTGAACTAGCGATTCCTTAGTCATTTGTACATTGCAGCGATTGAACTCATTGCGCTTTTTTGGTTTGATTTGTGAAAATGCAACTTCATCGCCGCAATGTTTGTTAACGGTTTTTTTGAGCGCCACAACAGCTCGCGAGCATTGACCATACGCGTGAAAGAGATAGCGCTATGGAGGGAAAAAGCACCGACGACGACTGACAGCGATTGGCCGTCTGACGCACCAACACATCCAAACCTTCGACAGCGCGCTCAGGCGAGGGATATGAGGCGGTGCCAGGGACGGGTAGCTCGAAACGCTGCTCGACAAATTTGCCGTAGGAGGGAAAAGGAAAGCATGAGAAAATGCGCGAAAGGGAATGATTTCTTCCGTCGCTTTGCACAGGGGGCTGTGAAATATGTTTGCAGTTTGAGTATGAGAAGTTTTCGATCGCTTTGCGCAGCGGGCCAGCACGCGTCCGTATTTTCGCAAAAATGATAATGGCCAAAAAATAGTTCACACTCACGTTCTCTTTCTCCCCTCCTTCCGCCTTTTCCCATCTTTTCACCTCGTTTTATCATTATTGGTTCTTGCTCTCTAGCTACATTGAGCGAGAGGTTGAGAAGTTTTCGATCGCTTTGCGCAGCGGGTATCTTCGATCGGAATCCAAGCGTTCTCCTTGACATTTCTGCTCGCTTTTTCGATCGCTTTTGGCGGAAAGCGATCGAAAATCCGAGCTACAAAACTGCTCGATTTTGTCGTGCGGGATGCGATGCAAATTAACAGTCGTTTAATTATACTGCTCGATTTTTTTACCCGTGTTTGCCTATATGCGATATCGAGCAGTCGTTAACTGTTTTACGATCGTTTATTTTAACAGGAATGAACAACAAATGAACTCGGTTAAACCAAAATGAACTTTAAACGACTGTTAAAATGTGTTCATTTATTCGCGATGCCGGCTATTGTTAGCAAGGTGCTAACGTTCGTGCGTTCCGTTCTTTGAAAAAACCGACTTTGTCCGGCTGTTGCTTGCTGCATGCAAGATAACTGTTCACTCTTTCTCGCACACAGTATGTGTTGCCTGTTGCCAGTATGTGTTGCCTGTGCTCACAGGAATATTCATCACACTTCGTCGCGTATCGTTTATAAAAATCGTGATAAGCGAAACCACAAATGGTGTTGCATTTGGTATTATGGTGCAATTTGTAACATCTATTATAGTTTTTGTTATAATTTAGCTTGTTTTAACTAGACAAATAACTATTATAAAATTAAAATCTGTACTAATATGGCGGAACGGGTTGGAAAAGATCTATTATAATAAGCGAGTATGAACAACGAAAAAAAAATGTATTTATTTTTTTTGCAACGCTATCCACTTGATCTTGGCACTCGGCGTGATTCCAACATTTGGCCATTCGATTCGAAGCATTCTATTTCATTCGACAACCGTTTGAGTGCCGTGATCTTGTAAACGATTTGTGGGAAAAAAAAACAATTTGTTTTAAATAGTAAGTGAAATTCAAATAAGTAGTCAATCTCGTGATACAATCGTCAACTCGTACCACTCAATAACATCGACATGGGTAAAAGCCTCGAATGGACCGTACCCCCCTACGCCGGGATGATTATCTGCTATGGGCATTTAATAAGTTACTGATAGCCAAGCCTATTAGTGGTACAGAAATGCTAGATACAGGGTTTCACACTTTATCTCAAGCCCGCGGGACCCCTTCCCGAATCTGTCTTAGCCAAAGCCAAGATTGCGGTATGATGCTTGAAAACGTTGATGATACCTGAATTCATCGGATGCAATGCTGAATCTGCGGCACATTTCTCGAAACACACTGGTCCGCGCTGAGGACATGCGGTCGAATATTTGTTTACACGGATAACCTTTGTGTACATCAGTGTACTGAAAACAGTGAATTATTTTTTCGTGTTTTTACCAGAAAAGATTATTTAAACAGTTCAAACTACTTTCTTAACACTTTTAAATATTTTAATTAAACAAATATACGTTCACTCATTTTATTAAATTGTCTTTTTTTGGTAAAAAAACGAAAAGGATAATTGAGTGTTTCTAATAGACTGATGTACACAAAGGTTATCCGTGTAAAAAAAAATCGACCGCATGTCCTCGGCGCGGACCAGTGTGTTTCGAGAAATGTGCCGCAGATTCAGCATTGCATCCGATGAATTCAGGTATCATCAACGTTTTCAGGTATCATCAACGATTTCAAGCATCATACCGCTATCTTGGCTTTGGCTAAGACAGATTCGGGAAGGGGTCCCGCGGTCTTGAGATAAAGTGTGCAACCCTGTAATAAATGCATGCTTTATAATAGCACAGCTGGTACAGCTGGTAGCTTACTGGGCATAGGTTGAACCCATCTAGATTTGGTGTCAGATATGATTTCAGATTGAAGAAACGCCTTTTCATATCCTGTAACAAGTAGCAAAATCCCCCCCCCCCTCCGGATGACAGTTTGGCTTCTAAGCTCTGGGTCGGTTCTTCTGCATCCCAGGTTCACGTTCCGTTCTTTTTGAAAAATGAACTAATTCCGTTCCGTTCCTTTTTTTCAACGAAATTCCCAAAACTAGTACAGACGTCAACTATCCAGACTAACTATCCTGCTATGATAATAAATAAGGCACTAATAACAGCCTAGCCCATTAGTAGTACAGGCAGGCCTTGACCGACAACGGTTGTTCTGCCTAAGAAGAAGAAGAAAATAGCTGTCAAGTCGATGGAGATTTCGTCTTGTTTTTTTTTTTTTGTTTTTGTTCACCGTGTTTGACACATAACCGATGCAGTGAGTAGATGGAGTAAATGTAAACAATCTAAATCAGCTCTTCTTCAAAATCAATTCGTCCCATATTTTTGTTGGATACCAGCTAAACATGAAAGATGAGATTGATGGTAAACTGATGTCCTTAACCTCTTAACCTCAACCTCAATAACAAACATAGACAACGGTTTAATTTATTTATATGGTTAAATTTGTGTGTTTTGACAGCTTGAGCAGTTTTTTTTTTATTAATTGCTCGGCCACGTTGGGTTACAGCAATAGTGCTTACTGACTATAGTATACAATTATTCACGAAGGAGTAGGAAGGAGTTTATGGTACGGAAAAGGAGCGAATACGGGATCGGTAGACAGGATAGGAGAGGACAGCAGGAAGGGAAGGCGGAAGTGATTACATTAGTAAATGCTGCTACAGCTTGATTTATGTCACAGTCAGCATCAGTAAAGGACCAATCGGTACAGGTCGACGGTAAGGACGACGAGTGGAACAGGTGAAGCTATGACGGGGGAGCAGCGCTCCAAGAAAGCATAGTGTTCGTGATCGGCCCTACGTTGTGAATATTTTATGTTAAAGTGCAGTGAAAAATGCTTAGGGTTTAAAGGTGACCGTTTGGCGTACGCGTCAGTATATTACGAATCCTTTTAAGACAATGGTTGACAATTTTGTTCTTAGCCTAACGGACCTAACACTAATACATAGACAATTCAAACGAACGCTAACGCTTCACCCAGTGAAAATACGCACACAATATGCTGGATGAACGTAGCCCTAGCTGTCAAAACGCAACAATAACAAAAAACGTAAACACATAGCATTGGCAGCATTGACCTTCTGTCCAATTGACTTCCGCGTATATTTTTTATGCCAGATAATTGCAGCAAACCGTTTACCGACATTCCATCAAGCAGAGAAACATTTTCACGAGATACACCAGTAGGAATGAAGTGATTAACCCACGATGCAAACGGTTGCCAGGAGAGTGATGGTGAATTAAAATCACCAAGTAACATCATAAGATCATTTGATTTAAGTTTGCCAGCAACGAAACTAACACTCTCATGCAAATCGTCAAGGACTACTTCGGAAGAACGCAGATCGGGTGGAATGTAAACGGCGCCGATATAGATTGCAAGGTTTTGAAGCTTAACAATTGTCCAAACAGACTCCAGCGTGTCGAACGGCAGTGATAAAGTTGACGTGTTCAGCACGGAAGAGCAGGCAATGAGTACACCACCACCACGGCAACGGTTACTGCTGAGAGAATTTCGGTCGCAGCGATAGATGACATACGCATCCTCCGAGATAAGAGAGGACGGAATTGAGCCATCGAGCCATGTTTCAGTTAACACCAACACATCCATATCAAGCTTAGATGGAGAGAGGCGTAACTCGTCTAGTTTTGTGCGCAATCCTCTTACGTTTTGATAGTAGATGTTTAGTCGACCGATCGAAGGAATGAGAGAGCGAGATGCGCCGGGAGTGCTCTCGCTGCAAGTTATTAACGGCGAACGGATTATGTGTATTAGATGCAGGGTTAGCTTCCATCAATTCGGGTAAAGTCGGTAGTTCATGAGAATCTTCAGCCGGTTTACGCTTGCTGAAAGTACTGCGTATAAGGCAAGCTCATAGGGCCATGATCTGGCGAAATAGTGAAATCAGCGTTTCGCAGTTGTGTCGTGTGGTTGATAGAAGGTGGCGATGAAGGATGATCCGATTCACGAGTAATAGGCGCAGAAGGTGCAAGGGATGCTGCAGTAGTGGGTCGCCAAACATTGACGGAGCGGGGATTAAGGTCGATGAACTCCTTAAAAGAGATCCCGCGAGGCCAGGTTGAAGCAGCCAAAGCAATAGCCCGGTGCGAATCCGGTACACCAATTTTAAAAGATACGTAGGAGAGCGTAGAAAGATCCCGGTCGCGCCGTACAAGGCTATATACCAAGATGTCGTCTGTCCCTATGTTAGAACAGGCCATTTCACGGATCGCTTCAATCGGAGTATCAGGAGCAATACGGGAGATAAAGACCCAAGTACGGCGTGGGCGTTCAGGAACGGTCGTAATATTATTGCAGGACAACCCTGTACCCGATGAAAGCATAGCGCGTGTAACGGTATTGGTAGGCGATGGGTCGGGAGAGCGATCCAACAATCGACGTTTAGAAGGATTCTCACCAACAACTTGATGGGTGAGCTTAGAGGCCGCAACTGGAATCGTGGTCGTTGAGTGCGTAGCAGGAACCGCGGAATGGTGAGCACTCGATATAGTAGTATGCGTGGCAAGATGAGAGTTGAGCTTGTTCATTAGTGAGTTAAACGAAGTGAGAAACTCACGGTGCATGAGATCAAGCCCCTTGATGCCATGCTTAACTTCATCAAGCGTTGTGAGTAGTGGAGCCTGTGAGTAGTTGCGTTCTATTGAGTGAGAAGCAGTAAGTGAGTCGATGAAATCTTTCACGGAACGAATTGACGATGCTGATTCCTGTTTCATCAAAGCTATCTCGTTTCTAAAACAATCCAGTGAAGAGGAAAGTTCAAGTCGCAAGCCAGCTGAGGCCGCCTGCACAGAACGTGAGGAATCGCGGAAATTGCACTGCAACGATTCCAACAGATAGGCAGCGTCACGAGAAAGGCCGTGCGAGAAGCGTAAAGTGTCAACGGCCCGCAAACGCTGAGCACAATCCGCGCAAGCCCAGAATAAATTTTGTGACTTTTTAAAATCACGCAGGAGCGGGGTTGAAAGTCCAATGCACTTATCGTGGTAATAGTGTTCACAAATACCGAAGCACGGAATTGGATCGTTGCTAATAGCACCTTCACATTTCTTACAGATCACAGACGCCATCGCAAAGTTCGACTGAACAGTGAGTGGTCACAACAACCGCAGGCGGATTGCAATGTTTATATGTTGAACCGTACAATTCACAGGTGCCGCACAAATTTTGTGATACGTGAACGCGCGAGTGCAAATGAACCGAATTAAAACAATTCAAGCCTTAATCAACAAGAAAATCGCGGTAAAAAATCAACTTGGAAATAGGAGAGTGAGAGAGCACAACCAGCCGCTTTGAGTGACAAGTGACAAGTGGAAAAATAAAGCTAATGCAGCTTCTTGTTCCAGCCTTAATGTACCAATTTTTGCTTCATGGAATCCAGTCTGCAAACGGTAACTTGAACGGGAACGTCACTTGTAACATCAAAACGGTAGAAAAAAGAATGCTATATATCAGGCCTATCTGCCATCTGTGTTATAGAGCTATCTGGCATTGATTTCGATTATCAAACCCCGTTATACACTTACCGCAAAAATAATAAGAGAAATCTGTTGTCGGCTGTCGCGTAGAATAGAAATGCCAAGAACTAGAATGTATGTTACTAACAAATTCTCAATAACATAATGTAGCTCTGCATTAGGTTTCGCGAGCATTAAATTATAAGTTTTGCCAAATCATGCTGCAAAAAATAATGTAAAAGAATCCCACGAATATATGATCGTTAAACACTGGTAAATGGCAATAGTAATAGTGTTGCGACAAACGCATCGGTGGCTATCGTAACTAGAACAGCTAGACTACGACAGGAGGCGCTAATAGTAAAATGTAAACAGTTCTCGGAAGGATTGTGGCGATTTAACGTTCGTGTAGCTGGATAACCCGTGGTGATCGTGGTGCCGTCATCCGAAAGCTGTTGACCTCATTCGTACGTTAAAGCCGCTAGAGAACAGTGAATTTTTAAACGCTCGTAAATTACAAAATAAACAGTATTCAAAAAAACTAGCTAACGCGAGTTTTGTGCGAATCATTTCGATAAAGTTGACTGCTACTTGAACTAATAAATAGTAGCTGTCCAAGCGAAATTTTTCGGGGATAATGAACATAAACTCATGCCATCTCTTTCAATTCATCAGCTCTACTCTCTCACACGCATCGATGAACTTTTAGACATCTCTTTGTTCATTGTGCTATATTTGAAGGATTTTAAACTGATAGATAACGAACATGAACTACCCAAGCGCCGCAGATTAAGCTTAAAAGACTGTAGAATTGAATATCCATTGAAAAACAAATGAATGCTCCACAGCTTCATTGGTTTGATCAATAGATGGCGTATTACCAACTCATCATTATATTGCTATCCTTTTCTTGCAATGTGTTTCGACATGTTTCATCTTATCATGACCTACATAGCCTTATAACTTTCTGAGCAAAAATCTATATAAATGGTCGTGTGGTCAGATACGTGGGTATCAACACCACCGACCATTACTCAAATCTCACTTGCTTTAGTGCTGGTAGTTTTCGTTGGAGTTTAGTATTTAAACAATCGTATCGCCGTTCTAGTTCTAGCGATGCATAACTTCAATGCAAAACCATACAATAGTACAGAAGAAATGAGAGAGCTCTCCTCCAAGCGATGAACCTCAACTAGCTTTCTACGCTCTCCTACGTATCTTTTAAAATTGGTGTACCGGATTCGCACCGGGCTATTGCTTTGGCTGCTTCAACCTGGCCTCGCGGGATCTCTTTTAAGGAGTTCATCGACCTTAATCCCCGCTCCGTCAATGTTTGGCGACCCACTACTGCAGCATCCAATGCACCTTCTGCGCCTACTACTCGTGAATCGGATCATCATTCATCGCCACCTTCTATCAACCGCACGACACAACTGCGAAACGCTGATTTCACTATTTCGCCCGATCACGGTCCTATGAGCTTGCTTTATACGCAGTACTTTCAGCAAGAGTAAACCGGCTGATCCGGCTGAAGATTTTCATGAACTACCGACTTTACCCGAATTGATGGAAGCTAACCCTGCATCTAATACACACAATCCGTCCGACTCTCTTCCACCGTTAATAACTTGCAGCGAGAGCACTCCCGGCGCATCTCGCTCTCTCATTCCTTCGATCGATCGACTAAACATCTACTATCAAAACGTAAGAGGATTGCGCACAAAACTAGACGAGTTACGCCTCTCTCCATCTAAGCTTGATATGGATGTGTTGGTGTTAACTGAAACATGGCTCGATGGCTCAATTCCGTCCTCTCTTATCTCGGAGGATGCGTATGTCATCTATCGCTGCGACCGAAATTCTCTCAGCAGTAACCGTTGCCGTGGTGGTGGTGTACTCATTGCCTGCTCTTCCGTGCTGAACACGTCAACTTTATCACTGCCGTTCGACTCACTGGAGTCTGTTTGGACAATTGTTAAGCTTCAAAACCTTGCAATCTATATCGGCGCCGTTTACATCCCACCCGATCTGCGTTCTTCCGAAGTAGTCCTTGACGATTTACATGAGAGTGTTAGTTTCGTTGCTGGCAAACTTAAACCAAATGATCTTATGGTGTTACTTGGTGATTTTAATTCACCATCACTCTCCTGGCAACCGTCGGCATCGTGCGTTAATCACTTCATTCCTACTGGTGTATCTCGTGAAAATGTTTCTCTGCTTGATGGAATGTCGGTAAACGGTTTGCTGCAATTATCCGGCA
This sequence comes from Anopheles arabiensis, assembly GCF_016920715.1. Taxonomy (NCBI): domain Eukaryota; kingdom Metazoa; phylum Arthropoda; class Insecta; order Diptera; family Culicidae; genus Anopheles; species Anopheles arabiensis. Next base: position 22,538,644 of record NC_053519.1, read on the forward strand.
TAAAAAATATACGCCGAATACAATTAGATCTTCTATTTGCCAATGCTGCCTTCTTGGAGTGCTGTTCCCCCGTCATAGCTTCACCTGTTCCACTCGTCGCGCTAGACAATCATCATCCTGCTCTTGAGACAAGTGTGCTCCTTACGCACTCTCGCCCTGCATCCTCCCAACGAATACCTACGGCTCGTATGTTCAATTTTAGGAAATTGGACTACCAAAAGCTTCATCGTATATTAGCCGATACCGATTGGTCCTTTATCGATGCTGACTGTGACATAAATCAAGCTGTAGCAGCGTTTACTAATGTAATCACTTCCGCCTTCCCTTCCTGCTGTCCTCTCCTTAAACCCGCTCCTAATCCTAAGTGGTCGAACAGAGCTTTACGTCTATTAAAATCGGACAAAAACCGCGCTCATCGCGCCTACCGTTTAAATAATACTTTACACAATCTTTGTGTATATAAATATGCGGCTAAGGCTTATCGTCTTCTTAATCGCCATCTGTATCGTCGCTACGTTAGGCGTCTTCAAATGCGCTTCACTATTGATCCTGGGTCATTCTTTCGTTTTGCGAACTCTCGGCGAGACTCTGCTAGCCTTCCATCCACCCTGTCTCTTGATCTGTCCTCTGCTACGTCCAATCCTGATATATGTAACCTGTTTGCCAAACATTTCTCTAGTGTATTTGTCGATCCTAGTACTTTTAAGGTTCCTTTGGACGTAGGCTTGTCTTACACGCCCTCTGATGTGATATCATGTTATTCAGTCGTTGTAAGTGAAAGCCTAGTAAAATCCGCTTTATCCAAACTTAAAACTTCGTTTTCACCAGGCCCCGATGGCATCCCTGCCTGTGTTTTGAAAAAATGTGGCAATACCCTCACTCCTATTCTCACTCGTCTTTTTTCTCGCTCGCTTAGTGTAGGGATTTTTCCTAGTCAATGGAAACTAGCTTGGCTTGTTCCCATTTATAAGAAAGGTGACCGCACACTAGCATCAAACTACAGAGGCATTTCTATTATTAGTGCGTGTTCTAAAATCCTCGAGTCAATTGTCCATTTATCTGTAATGCCTTGTGTAAAAAAATATATTTCTACGGAACAACACGGCTTTATGCCCAATCGCTCAGTGTCCACCAACCTAATGTGTTTTTTGTCTTCTCTATATCACTACCTGTCTAGTGGTAAGCAAGTAGACACTATCTATACCGATTTCAAAGCGGCATTTGACAGTATACCTCTATCACTACTTGTTGCTAAGCTTCGAAAAATAGGTTTCGGTGGCTCTATATTGCCGTGGTTCAACTCCTATCTTGAGAATCGTTCATATGCAGTTAAAATCTGTGGCTCTTTCTCTGAATGTTTTCTTAGTTCTTCGGGTGTCCCTCAAGGTAGTGTCCTTAGTCCCTTATTGTTCATTCTCTTCCTCAATGACTGTACTTCGATCCTTCCTCCTAACGGCTTCTTGCTATATGCGGATGACGTTAAAATTTTTCTTCCTGTATCTTCTACAGCTGATTGTCTAGTCGTTCAATCCTGGCTCTGTAAATTCTCTACTTGGTGTGCTTCTAACGGTTTAGTCCTGTGTCCTGAAAAATGTTCTGTCTTGTCTTTCTTCCGATCCTCTACAAGTATAACTCATGTTTATAGTGTCTGTGATGCCCATATTCCCCGTGCGTCCTTGTCTAAGGATCTTGGCGTCTTCTTTGACCCGAGTCTTTCTTTCAAGGAGCACACGGACTATGTCATCAACAAGGACAACAAAAGTCTTGGTTATATTTGTCGCATGTCCACTGTAATTCGTGATCCTTTTTGTCTTAAGTCCCTTTATTGTTGTTGGGTTCGTTCCGTACTAGAATATGCCTGTGTCATCTGGTCTCCTGTCCAACTATCTCTGCTCCAAAGGATTGAGAGGATCCAGAGACGTTTTACAAGGATCGTATTTCGTAGGTCGCTGGATCATCACTCTATTCCGCTTCCTTCGTATGACGATAGATGCACTCTATTAGGCCTTGCCAAGTTGGAGCACCGCCTCTCGGTCGCTCAGGCTTCTTTCGTCGCTGGCATATTGCTCAATACGATTGATACTCCTTCACTTCTGTCGCGCTTACATTTGTATGCACCTTGTCGCACCTTACGTTATCGTTTTCGTCTCCAGTTACCTATATGTCGTACACGTTTTGCTCGCAATGAGCCTTTTGTAAGAGCTATGTCGTCTTTTAATAGTACTTCTGATCTGTTCGATTTCAACATATCCTATCCTGTCTTCCGATCCCGTCTTCGCTCCTTTTCCGTACCATAAACTCCTTCCAACTCCTTCGTGAATAATTGTATACTATAGTCAGTAAGCACTATTGCTGTAACAAAACGTGGCCGAGCAAGTAATAAAATAAAAATAATAATAATAATAACTGGTTGAGAGAGCTTGAGTCGTTTAGAAGCCGTTTAGTTGTCGTTTAGTGGATTTGTGGCATTTGGGATCCTTCTTTTTATGGACATAATTATCATCGTGTTCTAACAATCTGTTGATTACTTGCTGTAAGCACTTGTACCCATTGCGCAATAGAAGTTTCATTTGCTGTAGTAGATTTTCGATCTTATAGGATGATAACGTATATAGTGGACCAACATGTTTCACTTCTTTGTAAACGTGTAGTAGATTGTGAATATTACTTGAAACGAATAGAGGTCCGTAAATATCTGCATACTTTTTTACAAACAGTTGAAGCAAATTATTAGCAAGTGGCCAATGTTCTTTGTAGACATCTGATGAAAACAATGTTATAGCGCAAAAATATAACATAAAGTGTTTATGCTGCTCAGAACTCATCACGCTCTTGAAACATACAACACTTGCATAAAATGAAAACGATGAAAATTCTGATCCTTTCCAATGACGCAAATCCTGAAATGAGCGGAATTTTCGATGAATCTCTGCTGACAATTACGCCAAAGTCAATTAAATACTGATCACTAACAATTATTTGAAGGATGATATCAAAGTTATCTAATAACAGTAATGGCGAATCAATTGTATGATGATCGCCGTACATTTGTTTCCGAAAGGCTTCATCCGTTCGTTCTGATGCGTTGCAATCGAGAAATGTAACCCTTCCTTGCAGTTTGATCCCTTCGGTGGTGCATTTTAAACAGCCTGCGAACGAATTAAATTTGGCAAGTCCTGTAAATTATAAATTTTTTAATTAATATTTAAAGATAAATGTTTTAAACAGTATTTTGTTTTTTTTTACCTTTGATGAAGGCTCGAGCTGGTGAATCGGCAATTATAGCACGTATTTTAAAGTTCACCCTCCTACCCTCGAGTTCTACTAAATTTTTCATTAAAAGATTGAATGCTTCGACAAACGGTTTAAGAAAATGCTCAATACTAGCGGGTTTTGTAGTTCCACAATAAATTGAAACAACCATAACTGGAATTTTTGGTTTGTCATGGACGTTAATTAATATAGGCCAGAACTGTAGGTTATTACTTTTTAATAAGGGTAAACCATCTATATCGCACCGAACCCAGAGAAGTGTGTAACAGGCTACCGGTCGAGCAGGGCTCCCGGTAGGGCTCACGGTGCAGCTCGTGCGCGCGGCCCTATACTGCATTGTATTGTGTTTTGTATCATTTAATTTATTACGCAAATGTTAAAAATAGTTCAAACATGAAAGCTATCTTTAGAATGCATGAGACGTTTACCGTCTGCTAAACGAAGCCTGTTTAGATTCCTCCTAGGTTAAGAGACTTATGCCGTGTAGAACCCGTTTGGTGGTTGTTTAGATGATTTGTAGCACTTGGGTGGTTGTATCCATTTGTTATTCGGGTAACCTACGATAACATTTACGCGGATACGCGGATTCGGAGATACGCGGTTTTCTAAATTTTACAGATTACATGTCAAATCGGTACAATTTGCTTCAAGTTCGGTAAAAACTGTATTTTTGCTAACAAATTGAAACCGCTTATTAGCCAGAAATGGGGCCCTTTCCGTTGTAAGTTCGTAGTCTGAAATTTCAACCTGTCAACTGTTTGCATTGTATAGCAGTTTTCGAGCAGCTATCTAAGTGAGTATAATATGAAGGTGGGCTTATCCCAAGGTGTAAGAATTTAGAAGGCTGATTTCTATCGCTTCTGCTTCTGAATGAAGATTTTAAGAGTGTTTTGAGTATTCATCAAGCCTCCAGAAAGCTTGTTTGAATAAAAAATTTCACCCATCCTGTCAAAAAGTGATACAGTAGAGCGTCGATTATCCGGGCAGCTCGGGACCGGACGGTTGCCGGTTAATCGATTTGCACGGATAATGGTCCAAGAAATGTCAAACGCATATAAAACATATGAAATTCACTAGTTTTATTATTAATTCACCTAGAATCAATCGATTAATCGTTAGTAGAATATTATTTTAATCAAAAACTATAGGTTTAACAACCGTTCATGAACAAAAATTTATTTATAAAATACCCCTAGACACTACAGAGCTGCACAAGAAACTGGGTACCCAATTGACTATCGCTGCAAATTTTCGCCGCACGTATGAACAGCTGTTAGATTTATGCGCACGGTTAAGCCGCCCGCCGGTTAATCCGTCACCGTAAAATCGACGTTCTACTGTATTCCTATATGGTTATAAAAACATACTATGAGACCACCTGGACTACATACACTTTGATTGAATGGGATGGCACCTTGGGATGAATGTAAACACCACCTTGTTGTGCCATTTTTCGAGCAGGTACTCGAATCTAATTCTAGCTTTGAGGCTAGAATAATCTAGACCAGGGGTCTCCAAACTACGGCCCGAGGGCCGCATGCGGCCCTCGAGAGCTTATAATGCGGCCCACGATGACTTTGCCAGAGTTAATATAAATATTACGTTATTATGAATTTTTAAAATTAAAATGTATTTTTTACTTTTCTTAGACAAAAATCAAGCTTTAGTAACACGAAACTGTACATATATCATTGGTATTTTATTATGAAAACGAGATTTAAACGTTCACTCATCAGTTAAAGGTAGCGTCAAATGGCCCTCAACATAGTTATGTTTGAAGCAATGCGGCCCGCGAGCTGAAAAGTTTGGGGGCCCTTGATCTAGACTGAAAATTGCAGGCTAGTTTGTGTGCAGTTTGTATGCAGTGTTTACATGATTTCAGCCTCCAACTATCAAACTCCATACAAAAAGCTGCTGTAACTCCAACACCCCAACCGGCCTTGCCGCTTGTTTTGAGAGGATGCTTATGTCTTTTTCTTTTCTTTCAAATGTTTTATTACAATTGTGTACAGTTAAATTTTATCACATGTTGTGTAACATTATTTTGAAATGAACACTGAAATCATCCCTTTTAAAATGATACCAACCACTACAGGCAACGAAATATAATTGGCTGAAAGTTAACACACTCATTCATACTCTTGTCATAGTAGCTGCCCAAATAGCCAGAATTGCTTAAGCAGCTAATTTTGGCACGCTAAAGATCGCTGCTCTAATTCGCCTTTTGCAGTGGATAAACAGCATCAAAGTTCTATGTGGGTCTTTCAAACAGCGCCTAAGCAGCTTCCTTATGCCACGATGCCAGGGATTAATTTTCTTTGTGTTTTATTTTCAAGCAAGCGTCATAGATGAAATAAACAACAAGATTTGTTTCGTTTAAACACATATGTATATTTTTAAATCCTTTGTATTGATGAATTACACAAAATTTTACACAATTTACTGTACAATCATAATCACTTCACTCAATATTCATTCTTCAATTAACGAATCTAACTTGTGCAGCAGCAATGATATTATTGCCGGCGTCCGTCTTTGACACTTTGACAAGAGCTACCTTGTATCGATGTCATGCATTAAAAAGCTATTAAGTTCCACCAAGTTCAGTACCCTTTCTTAACAAGCCTTCAAGTTCCATCATGAACCCTACACATAGTGCTAATCAGCCGCAAAGTTTCAAAGAGTACCCCCAAATAGCCAGCTTGAACTCCATTGCTGATTTGGGGCTGTTTAGCGAAAAATCGGTCCGATGTCGTACTTTGTGGCTGATTAAGAGATCAAACGGTACTTGGTGGAACCATAAAGCTTTTTAGCAAGCACACGGTACTCTTTGGAACTTTGCGGCTGATTAGTATTATCTGCAGGGTTGACGATCGAACTTTAAGGCTTTTTAAGAACGCGTACCGAACTTGGTGGAACTTCATAGCTATTTAAGACTGAAAGACGGTACTCTATGGAACTTTGCTGGCAAACTGACCAAAATATTATCATCTGTCAAATGACGGCGTCGTAAATCGTAAGTGAAAAATTATTAACGGAATACACAAACAAACATGTTTTCGCGAGTTTTAAAAAGATCTGGAAAAATATATCGAAAACGCGACAGTATAAAGCGGTCATTATTTAATGTGAACAACTCCGTTGGGAGTGAAATATTTGGTACTTCAGGTTTGTCGCGTTAGAACAGAATATAGATACATATTCTAAAAGCATATTTTTTTCTTTTTTGTTAGGGATAATTACTGCTGCAGATGTTCAATCTTCTGATAGTTCAGATTCTGAAGATGAATACGGGGCTGTAACAACGGATTCTAATGAGTTTGACACTATGGACTTTGAAGAAGGAATGCAATTTTGGGCTTTATACACCAACCAAACACATCAATCCATAAACATGATGTTAAAGTTATTAAAATTAAATATCGACTCAGTAAACCTTCCAGACTACCGGTCTCGTAGTACAGTCGTCAACTCGTACGACTTAACAACATGCCCGCCATGGGTTCAATCCCCTAATAGACCGTACCGCCATACGTAGGACTGACTATCCTGCTATGGGGGGAAATCAATTAGTCACTGAAAGCCAAGCCCATAAGTGGTACAGGCAGGCCTTGACCGACAACGGTTGTTGAGCCAAAGAAGAAGAAGAAACCTTCCAGAAAATGCTAGAACGCTGCTTCGTACAAAGAGGACTCCGGCGGAAATAACAAAGATTGATGGAGGTCAATTTTGGTATAATGGAATCCAAAAATGTCTTTCATCCTTCTTTTGGTAAGATAATATATCTTTTTTGGTTATAATCAATATCTAACTCTAAAATTTAGTAAACAGGGACCACCATTCGAAACACTGTCGCTCAATTTATTTGTGGATGGTTTACCTCTTTACAAAAGTAGCAGTCTCCAGTTTTGGCCGATTCTCTTCAATATACATGAAATGCCCAATGTTCGTCCAATGATTGCTGGGATTTTTTGCGGCAATACCAAGCCGGGAAATGCGGATGAATATTTGAAGAAATTGGTTGAAGAATTAAAGATAATATTGGTGAAAGGAACAACCATCAATGGTGTAACCATTGCAATCAAACTTCGAGCAGTTATAGCTGATTCTCCAGCTAGATGTTTTCTAAAAGGTAACAAAATAACAAAGCTAACATGAATTGTAGGTTTAAATATCATCAATCAATATTTATCATTACAGGAGTGACAAATTTCAATGGATATAATAGTTGCTTGAAATGCACATGCCACGGAGAATACAACCATGATTCACATACTGATATTTTTAAAGGGGTGAATCATAAAATGCGCACAGATAAGAATTTCCGAGCTAAAGCATATAGACAACATCAGAAGAAATGTAGCCCATTGCTTGAAATTCCATTTTTGAATATGATTCGAGACATAATTGTATCAGATAGGTTACACCTGATAGATTTGGGAGTGCAGCGAAGATTGCTTCTAGGTTGGAGGGATGGTACACTAGGATTGCATGCAAAATTATCAGCTTCTGCCATCAGTGAAATTTCGGAATTTTTGCAACGCATCAAACTTCCATCAGAAATACACAGACCATTTAGAGGTCTGAACGTACTAAAATATTGGAAAGCAACAGAATTTAGTTCATTCTTGCATTATGCCGGAATAGTAGTGCTTAAAGATGTTTTACCGGATTATGTATATAACCACTTCTTGCTACTGTTTTGCTCTATTACAATGCTATCAACAAACGTGTATAAAAATAATTGGCATGTTGCAAACGAAATGTTAAAAGAATTCGTTGTCCAGTACAGTAATGTTTATGGAGACAAATTTCTCACAAGTAATGTGCACAATCTTTTACATGTGTACGATGAAGTGTTTTTTTTTCGGACCGTTAATTACTTTGTCAACTTACCCGTTTGAAAATTTGTTACAAGTTCTGAAAAACCTACTACGTGGTCGACGACAAGAGCTTCAACAAATTATAAACAGATTATCGGAGCTGGAAAATTTTTATCAGTACAAAGGAGAAACACATAACACTAATAGCATAGATTTTAAAATGCAAGACAACGATCGCGATGGTTGGGTATTGACGAAACAGAAAAAAAATGTCCGGTTCATTAAATTAGATTCTAATTCTTCCTCTTTACATAGCTTTCATGGCAGAGAAGTCCTGAAGCAATGGGATTATTTTGAATACCCTATCAAATCATCTGCTTTAAATATTTATGCTGGGAAATTATCAACTTTGTCAGGGGCGGAAACTACGTTCAATTTTCACGATATCAAATGCAAGTTAGTTGCAGTACAAACCAGGACACCCGATCTTTATGTTTTTATTCCTTTAATTCATACATTGAAATAATATTTCAATTTCACATATTTTATTGTTATACAACAAAACAATGAATTCAAACAGATTCGAACTTGTGCTGTGTACTTTTTCGCAATCCCTTCGAATAAGCTCGTTTTGTTGCATTTTTGAGCTTTTTCATAAAAAAAACGAGCCAAAACTTTATCGGTGACCACAGCCTCTTCTGTGCTGCCATGAAGTCTAAATAATTCAAGAATATTTTTATGTGTCATCATAGGAACTTTTTCTTTTCCCTTACCTATGCCGGTCCAACTACAGAGGGTCAAAAATTTTTTTGAAAAAATTAGGTCCAAAATTTCTATCATCCTATTTTCGGGGGTGATTTCCCATATGTTATGTTCTAACCATGACGAAAATTCATTGAAATAATCTGGTTGGGAAAGTTTGATTCTAAAATTGACAGCTCTTCTATGCTACTGACCACTTGAAATCCTATGTCATTTCTCTTGCGACGCATGGATACCGGAATAACTGTTTTATCTAGAAGAATATCTAATTTCGCCAAAACTGTAGAATTAGAAGTAGAAATTAGAAAGAGCAATAATTTTTCCAATCGTTCGTCAATACTGTAGGGATCGAGAGCAGCAAGGAAAATAAATATATATCATAGATTCGAATAAGGCAAGTAACAATCATTGAATGATGATCAGATAATCAGATAAGAACATACAAATATAAGTTTATTAAGTAGAAACATGAAAACAGTTAAGATAGAATAGCGATTAACGAAAAGTATCGGCGCATTCAAAATAAAAATCAGGCTAATCGCAGAGAGAGTGAGATAGCGAGAGGCGATACATCCGTTCGTATGGAAGTGTCAAAATAGGAGGCTTTTCGAGGAGAGGAGGAGAATCGTCAGTCTTGTGATTGATCTTAGCAAGAATGGACGCGACTATTCGATTGGACGGAATAAATGTTGTTATTAGTAAGGGGATATTTCGGAAATCACCTCAAATACTAGGAGAAAGTTCAGGTGTGGTAATCACTGTTTTGTCTGCAAGAATATTTAATTTTGATAATACAATAAACAAAGTATTTTCTAATCTATCCAAGCGATCATTCGTACTGAGATTTGCAGGTTCCGAATCGTGTAGTTTAAGTTGGTCAACTTCACTGCTAGTTTCATCCTTTTCCAAATATTCCTCTTTCTCAAATTCTATTGAATTGTCTTCATTCAAGCATTCTATGGCCTCGTTACTCTCTTCTTTTGGCTGTTCCTCAACTAACATTTGTTGAAATCTGTTGTCTGGTTTGAAAGCATGTTGCTTCGTCTTTCTAGGTTTGCATAACTTTTCTTCGTGCACATCACTACAATCCGTTGATGAAACCAAACACATATCCTGTATAATGCGATTAGCTTGTGCGATTGTTTCCAGTCCTGTACGTTTTATCTTGCACATTATTCTCTCCCATGAATTAGAAGGCATGCTTGAATCATCTAGTAAAAGCGCGTTTAAACTATCGGCTCGCCGGACTTTTGGCCACATAAGGTAATTTTTCCCTTTGCTTGTTCCTTGAATCCATGTTTCAGGGACGGCCAACAGCTCCTTGTGGCCTCTACCATCTACAGTTTCAACGATGTTAAAAGGCATTTCCCAGACTATATTTATGATGATGGAAATAGATACGTAGCCCTGGAAAAGTCATCAATTGAAATTAGATATGCAACAAAATACAAAAAAAAATTGGCATCGCGATCGCATTGAGTTCATTTGTTAATTTTAACGACTGGTCCTATGCCGCCGTTAACCTTTAAGTTGGCAACCGGATACCCGGGTATTTTTTTAACTTTAAACTGAAATAACTTTTGATTCATTACTTTTATTAACCTGAAATTTTCCGTAGCCTCCTAACTTTTAATTTCCGAGTTTTTGTTGCATAAATTGTAATTTTAAACAGTCTGTAAGTATTTTATTTTGATTTTTTTTAACTTTACCACGTAAGTTGGCAACCAGCATACCCGGGTATTCCATACATTTTGTATGGAGAATGACGTTTCTCTTCTTCCTCTTTTCGTATTGTGCTTATTTTCGAGTCAAATTCAAGCGATTCCAAATTTCAATTTGACCGTTATTTTTATAATAAAATGAAAAAAAAACTCAATGAATAAATGAAATAGAAGAGAATATATGGTCGGCATTACTTGCTTACAGCATTAAAATATAGAAAGCATTGTTTACCTATGAAAATCGTTAATTTGTTGCATCAAAACGTGTGGAATACCCGGGTAAGCGGGTTGCCAACTTACGTGTGTAAATCTGGTTGCCAACTCTACGGTTAAACAAACGACTGTCAAGAGCGTATGCGATACAAATTAACAGTCGTTTAATTATACTGCTCGAATTTTTTCCCCGTGTTTGCCTATACAGTCTGTTCCCGAGTTACACGGTTCTCGACTTACGCGGTTTTCTAAATTTGAGAGATTAAATGTCAAATCAATACAATTTGCTTCAAGATCGGTATAAATTGCATTTTTGCTAACAAATTGAAACCGCTTAAAAGCCATAAATATTAGAATTTTCTGCACGAATCATAACAAATAAATGATAAAGTGTATAAAAGTACTACATTAAATCAAAAACTCGGGGTATTCAATAGAATTTAAGTCAAAAAACGTGAAATTCGACTTACGCGGATATTCGAGTTACGCGGATTCGTTGGGAACGCAGAAACCGCGTAACAGACTGTATGCGATATCGAGCAGTCGTTAACTGTTTTGACGGTCGTTTATTTTAACAGGAATGAACAACAAATGAACTCGGTTAAACCAAAATGAACTTTAAACGACTGTTAAAATGTGTTCATTTATTCGCGATGCCGGCTTGTGTTACTGCCGAATAGGAATGGGTGTTTTGGAGCGCACCAATGGCACCCACGGCTCCAGAGCCGAATCCACACCAACAGCTCCGGAGTAGTGATGGGTAATCCGGAGCGGAGTCATGGATCAACTCCGACTCCGGTGCGCAAAATATGACTCCGACTCCGGATCACAACCGGATTGAACTCCGGATCACAACCGGATTGAACTCCGGATCAGTCCGGATCACTCCTGATCACTCCGGATCACTCCGGACCACTCCGGATCAGTCCGGATCAGACTGGATCAGTCCGGATCAGTCTGGATCCGACTGGATCAGTCCGGATCAGTCCGGATCACTCCAGATCACTCCGGATCAATCTGGATTACTCCGGATCAGTTCAAATGAGTCCGGATCAGTCCGGATCAGTCCGGATCAGTCTGGATCAGTCCGAATGAGTCCGGATCACTCTGGATCACTTCGGATCAGTCCGGATCAATCGCTTCTCGGCCTTAAGGCTAAGATCAAAGTGTAGGATCAGTCCGGATCAGTCCGAATGAGTCTGGATCAGTCCGAATGAGTCTGAATGAGTCCGAATGAGTCTGGATAAGTCCGAATGAGTCTGGATTAGTCTGGATGAGTCCAGATGGGTCGGGATGTCAGCGCACGGACGCACGGTCTAAAACAACCGAAGTCATACAAAATCATGAAAAAGTCTGCGCCCTTTTGTTCCGGCGTCCTCGTGAAGTTTACCGAGCCGAACCGAATAGTTGTGTTCGATAAACATGTGTGCGTATCAGGTAGCAGCATTTGTACTGCTTACCTGCCGTATGCCGCTGTGATACCGAGCGAAACGCATATACAACGCGTCTAGAGGGCATGTGTAGCCGTGTAACTTTTCTATGTCTCTTTTGCCTTGTGCTTGCCTTTAGATCCTGATGAGTGAAGCATGCATACCTTTCGGGTACGTTCGGGGTATAAGCTCTGTCCCTCTCATGTTAATGATAAAGTTAGAATTGTATGCCATCGGCTCTGCATTCGGGCGTGGGCAGGCCCGTGAACGCCGTCTGTTCGTAGACATTAAGACTCATTCGGACTGATCCGGACTGACCCGGGGTGATCCGGAGTGATCCGGAGTGATCCGGAGTGATCCAGAGTGACTGATCCGGACTCGAAGTCGATGAGTCTGGAGGTTTGCTCGTTCACCCCCCCCCCCCCCTCCCCGGAGCCAGCAGTAAATCAATGGCTCCAGAGCCGGCGATGAATCAACGGCTCTGGACCAACGGCTCTGGACTAACGTTTCAATAGAGACGGCATTGTATGATAGCCTAAAAAACGAATCTATCTTCTCGCAAGAGTAGAAGCTAACACCCGATGTGATTGAGTGATTGTTGAACAATGTTCAAAACTTATCTATTTTTTTATAGATTTATTTCAACAGTATTTAATCAGCTAATTATGGATCTTCCCGATTGAAACTTTATTGAAAATGTTTTTTTTTTGTGCAATCTGTAAAAACCGGCTCCGGAGCCGTGAGTGCAGAGTCGTTGGTGCGGAGCCGGCTCCGGAGCAGCTGGAGCGTAGTTAGCTTCAGAGCCGTGGGTGCGGAGCTTGCTCCGTTGGGTTAAAGTGGAGGAGGTTCCGAAATTGTCTTGAGCCGGTCGGAGCCGGTTTTTGATAAAACATGATGAGCATATTTTATAGATCGTCAACATATATTTTTATACAACAAGCAAAACAATTGAAAAATGTATAGTTATGTACACATGCGCTACGCGCTATGATACAGGTGCTGAGTAAGAAAACGGTCGCAAGCGAGCCATCGATGTTACTCCACGCGCGGAGTCAAGTTCCAACGGGAACTCCACTGGAAGCAGGTTCCCACGACCAGGTGTGGTGTCGTATGTTCAGACGGACCGAGGCAACATGATCATCATAAACGTGGACGACAACGTGACCGGCAAACCTGGCAGCACCGAAAACACCAGCCTAGCTAAATAGTACCGAATCCAGAAGTTAGCTTTAGTCTTAGTTTAGCAGTTCGCAAATAAAGATCCCCAGTAATATTTTTTTTAAACTTACTCCGGGCAATCGTAAACATAATTGGCGCAGTCGGCTAGGCCCAATTCACGTTCAGTGACAAGTGTTCAAGTACAGTGCAGTGAAATAACGGAAATAAATCTGTGTATCGCCCGGACTTTGCTCCATCGCCCGATCCGTGGTTGACTCGTGACGATCGCGTGAATTTCATTATTTCATAAAGTGTAAGAACAAGTGCACGAACGGTTGGTTTCAACTATTTAGAATTGGAAGAGAACATTCGAACAAAAGCTAGCGGCAAGACTCCCCAGCCAGCGTTACTGGGTAAACTAATCAACGCAGGACAATCGCTGACCCAACCCGTGGACAACGAGTGACCGAAGAAGAAAAGGAAGGACAAAGCAAAGGACAGGTAACGGAAAACCCTAATTTCCCGACACGTGGATAAAAAAGGTGAGTTACATCCTAAAGCATAAGTTCCCCCACTCTTATAATAAAAAGGCGGTAGGCAACAAACAATTTTTATCATTGAATGCCAAAATATACCCCTTTCCCAAAGGTTCGTTCTTTGAAATTCATTAGGGACAAGAAAATACCAGTGAAAATGGAACAAAATATACACGCATTGATTGAATCTATGCGCTTGTTGGAGGAACGCGTTAACACACTCCAAGCGGAAAACGATAGTTTACAACGCTTCCAACAACAACAACAGCCAACGACCTCGAGTCGCAGTGCTGACTATTTTCGTATCCCGGATCCAATTAGGGTCATTCTCGGATTCGACGGAAACAAAAAACAGTTAATCGGTTGGTTAACAACAGTTAAAAAAAACACTAGACCTCTTCAAAAACAATGTGGCACCAGAAATATTTAGTGTCTACGAACAAACCGTAATTAATAAGATAGAAGGCAAAGCACGTGATACTATTTATGTGAACGGAAACCCTACTACTTTTGATGAAGTCGCAGATATTTTGCAGAACGTTTATGGCGATCGAAACAACATCGCAACGTATCAAACACAATTGTGGAACCTAAAACAAAACGAATCTTTGAGCCTTCACTATAGAAAAACAAAAGAAATTTTGATCAATATGAAATCAGTAGCAAGACAGAATACGGTATACGCTTCACATTGGGAGGCAATTAACCTGTTTTTAGAACAAGAATGCCTCGCTTCGTTCATAAATGGTCTGAGCAAAACATATTTTGGATATGCACAAACCGCACAACCAGAAGACTTGGAATCAGCTTACGCCTTTCTATGCAGATTCCAAAACGCCGAAAGAACTAAATCAAACACCAATAATGGGTTCGAAAAACATCCTAGTGTCGATAAAAATGTAAAAAGGGATAATAAATTTTCACAACCTAAACACCTTGAAATTAGACCATTCAATAACATGAAACTATCTTCAGATCGTACAAAAATTGTTCCCATGGATGTCGATCAATCCTTACGGTCCTATATGAGAAACAAAATTTTCTCGCATACAGCCGAAGAAGATGACGGAAAAACAATATCAGAAGAATCCGATTCAGACGAAGAAACCGATAATGAAGAAGATGTAAATTTTCAAATTACTGCAAACTTAAACCCACCGAGTTAAACGCGATTAACGGACTACCCTTTTACACAACAAAATTAAATGGCTCAAACATCAAACTTTTAGTAGACAGCGGAGCGAACAAAAACTTTCTAAATCCAGAATTAGTTCCACTAACTCAAAGAGTGAAATGCGAAACAATCACCATAAAAAATAAAAATGGTAAGTTCAAATCACAAGAATGCACATTCATAACCATTCTAGATAAAAAAATAAAATTTTACCTTTTCAAATGTCATAATTATTTTGACGGAATACTCGGATACGAATCACTCTCCGATATGGAAACACTAATTGATACAAACAATCATAAACTTATTCTACCCGATCGTACAATCGACTTAGAAATAAGAACATTAGAACCCCCTTCAATTACATTAAATGCTAATAATTCTCAAATTATAAAGCTTCCTGTTTCTCAAACAAAAGGAAACATTTTTCTTCCAAAAGACATTCAAATAAAAGATGCAATAATTCCTTCAGGCGTTTATAAAGCAAAACAAGGATATGCTAAAGTTCTTGCCAGGAATTACGGCGACACATTAACATTTCATTGGACTAAACCAGCAAAAACATATGAATTAGACAAAATGATCGAAATAAATCACATGAGCACACACCCATATAATGATCATCCACAAAATTACATAGCAAATCTCGAAAATTTAATTCGCACCGATCATTTAAACAAAGAAGAAAAACATAAACTTTTCGAAATTCTTAAACAAAATCTAGGCATCATCCATCAAGAAAAAGAAAAACTTTCATGCACCACCGCTATTAGACATCGAATAAAAACTAAAGACGATATACCCATTCACACAAAAACTTATAGATACCCCAATATTCATAAAGCAGAAGTGAATAGGCAAATCGAAGAAATGATTGCTGACGGTATTATCCAACATTCTATATCCCCATGGACATCCCCAATCTGGATAGTCCCTAAAAAATCAGATGCAAGTGGAAAGGAGAAATGGCGCATCGTGGTTGACTATAGAAAATTGAATGAAAAAACGATCGATGATCGATACCCTATTCCCAATATAGAAGAAATTTTGGACAAGTTAGGTAGAAACATGTACTTCACTACACTTGATTTAAAATCCGGCTTTCATCAAATTGAAGTTGATAAAAAGGATAGACCAAAAACAGCTTTTAGCACAGAAAAGGACACTTCGAGTTTATACGAATGCCCTTTGGCTTGAAAAACGCACCTGCTACTTTTCAACGAGCCATGAATAATATTTTAGGTGACCTTGTAGGAAGAAACTGTCTCGTATATCTAGATGATATTATTATTTTTGGTAAATCACTCCAACAACATTTGGACAATTTGAATAAAGTGTTGAAAAAATTAATTGAATCAAATTTAAAGGTTCAATTAGACAAATGTGAAGTTTTAAGAAAAGAGTGTGAATTCTTAGGATACATCGTAACTCAAGATGGCATCAAACCCAATCCAAACAAAATAGAAAAAATATTGCATTGGCCCATACCAAAAACAACAACCCACATTAAAGGCTTCTTAGGAATCCTTGGTTATTACAGAAAATTCATAAAAGATTTTTCAAAACTGACCAAACCTCTCACAAAATGTCTTAAGAAAGGTTCTAAAATAACACATAATGACGAATTTATAAATTGTTTCAATGATTGTAAACAAATGCTCACTACTGATCCAATTTTAAAATATCCTGATTTTAGCAGAAAATTCATTTTAGAAACAGACGCAAGTGACTTCGCCCTTGGCGCTGTACTTTCACAAAAATTCGAAGATGGTAAGGAACACCCAATCGCTTACGCTTCTAGAACGCTTAACGAAACAGAGTGCAACTATTCAGCTACCGAAAAAGAGCTACTCGCCATTGTTTGGGCAACCAAGCATTTCCGACCGTACATTTTCGGAACAGTTTTTGAAATAAGAACTGACCACAAACCTCTTGTTTGGCTAAGACAGAAAAATGATTTAAATAGAAGACTTCTTCATTGGAAACTGGCCTTGGAAGAATTCGAATTTGAAATTAAGTATAAAAAGGTACTCTTAATGGAAATGCAGATGCACTATCCCGCATAACGGAAAACCCTGCTTTAACATCCGAATTAAATGCAAATACTGCCTCTAACAATACTGACACTATGACGCAACACTCAGCAGATACTAATGATGACGAATTCATCCCAGCAACTGAAAAACCACTAAATGAATTTAGAAATCAAATAATACTAGAAGAAAATAATAATGATTCTCGAGAAGCAATTACACTTTTCGGAAATTATCATAGAATAACAATAAAAACACCTTTTTGGACCAGCTATGTTGATCAACATAATCAAAGAATATGCATCTCCCAAATGTGTTACTGGCATTTGTTGCAGCGAAAAAATCTTACAAAACTTACAAATTATCTACAAAAACTATTTCTCTCGCGCAAAATCGATCAAACTATTTTGGACAAAAACAATTTTAGAAGATGTAACTGATGAAATTGACCAAGATTTGATTATTGAACGACAACATAATGCAAACCATAGAGGAATTATTGAGACCAAACTACATATTGCTAGAAAATATTATTTTCCAAACATGAAAACTAAAATTACTAAATTTATTAACATTTGCAAAATATGTCAAAAAGCTAAATATGAAAAACGCCCATATAAACAAAAATATCAAATTACTGCCACTCCTAAAAAACCTTTGGAAATCGTTCATATGGACATCTTTATAATTAGTGATAAACATTTTCTAACCCTTTGCGATAAGTTCTCAAGACTAACCATGGCGATTCCTTTACAATCAAGAAACGCTATACATATACTAAAAGCACTAACTCAATTTTTCGCTAACGTTGGAAGACCTTGTTTGCTTGTGATGGACCAAGAATGTTCGTTTAAATCCACCACAATCAAACAATTTCTTGAAGAAAATAATGTAGAATTCCATTATACAAGTGTTGGTCAATCCTCTTCAAATGGAACAATTGAAATTGTCCATAGAACAATAAGAGAATTGCACAACATAATCTCACTACGAGATTCTACAAAAAAATCTATCAACTACTTCAAAAATTAATTTGGCAGTCTCAATTTACAATGATTCTATACACTCTCAAACAAGCATATCCCCTAAAGAACTATTTTTCGGCTTCAAAAACGAAGATCCTATCTAGGCTTGGGCAATTTGATTCTTTTCAGTGAACGCGTGCGATGTAGTTCGTTCAGTATGATGAACTGAACGCGTGCGGTAGGTCAGTCGCTCAATTGTAGCTAAGTACCATTTTTTAAAATATTATGTTTAATTTTATCGAGATTTTAATGCAAGAACAAAAAGTTTTTGCTTTTAAGGCTGCATTTTTAATTATAAATACCGTCAGTCCGAGATACGCGGTTCATACATAACTAGGTAACTAGGTTTTTACATTAAACCATTTATGTATCACAATTCATGCAGAAAATTTGAAAATTTCTGGTTTTTAAGAGGCTCTACAATTTTTGGTAAAACAGTAATTTATCTTGCATTTGAGAATCCTTTGAGCCAATTATACTAATTGCACACAAGAACTTAGAAAACGTAGCTCGAGAACAAACTGTATATACTTAAGTTGATTTGTAACGAAAGCTAATCTAAATGAGTAAAATCTACAGGCTTTTCTTTTTTATGTTGCTGTGCGCTTAACGAGTTCTTTTGTGCGACTGAACTAACTGAACGCGCGTGCGGCAGTGTGCGGCAAGAGTTCTTTTGCGCGACTGAACTAACTGAACGCGCGTGCGACAGTGTGCGACAAGAGCTCTTTTGTGCGGTAGTGTGCGACTGACCCCACTGAATACGAGTGCGGCAGTGTGCGACTGAACTAACTGAACGCGCGTGCGGCAGTGTGCGACAAGAGTTCTTTTGTGCGGTAGTGTGCGACTGACCCCACTGAATACGAGTGCGGCAGTGAGCGACTGAACTAACTGAACGCGCGTGCGGCAGTGTGCGACAAGAGTTCTTTTTGTGCGGTAGTGTGCGACTGACCCCACTGAATACGAGTGCGGCAGTGAGCGACTGAACTAACTGAACGCGCGTGCGGCAGTGTGCGACAAGAGCTCTTTTCGTGCGGTAGTGTGCGACTGACCCCACTGAATACGAGTGCGGCAGTGAGCGACTGAACTAACTGAACGCGCGTGCGGCAGTGTGCGACAAGAGTTCTTTTTGTGCGGTAGTGTGCGACTGACCCAACTGAACACGCGTGCGGCTGTTTGCGAATGACCCATCGGCTATGAGTGTTCTTTCTCACTCAGAATGGGGTCAGTGTGCGGCAGGAGTTCTTTTTGTGCGGCTGTGTGCGATTGATCAATCTGACCACGCTAGCAATATGTGCATTCTTTCTCGCGCAAAGTGCGATCGATCTTCTTGTGTCGTTGTGTGTGACAAATTCTGCCGACCCAAAACGAATGTTTTTTTTTTTTCGTTCAGTCTATGACACCGACAGTTATCTTGCATCTCTTTCAGAGCACATTTCAGTTAGTTCTGTATGCGTGCGGAAGACCTACCCGTTCACTTTTTCGCGTGCGGCGATCAACCGCACACTATAATGAACTGAGTGTGCGGCATAGGTCTCGCACAATTGTCCCATGCCTAGTCTGAACATACGACACCACACCTGGTCGTGGGAACCTGCTTCCAGTGGAGTTCCCGTTGGAACTTGACTCCGCGCGTGGGGTAACATCGATGGCTCGCTTGCGACCGTTTTCTTACTCAGCACCTGTATCATAGCGCGTAGCGCATGTGTACATAACTCCTCCCTCCTTAAACGTCGAGCGTCCTCGATCGACTTACCGACGTTTGCAGTGGGATGATGTTGTGAATAGCTTCGGTAGACATTTTCTTCTCTGCATGTTTGGTTTTGTGTTTGTAGATGCAAAATGCAGTTATAAGAAAGCCTGTTAGAACAACAATTAATATCCCTCCTGCAATTGTATGCGTGCGTAAGCGGAGTGTTATTGTATGGAGTTGATGTATGTTACTAATATGCATTGTGTGCAGATCTTGTATACTTGGCTTGTTAAGAGTTATTTCTGTTTTGCTGCCAGTTAAGGGTAGGAAGTAGTCTTCTTGGTCTAACACATCAATATGCGCAGTAAATGTGCTATTTAAGATTTTTACGGTGCAATTGCCGGTTTCAATTAGTGTGGGTACTGCTATTATTTGGCTGTTTGAACATGAATCAATGACTGGCACTCCAAGGGTGGTATCGATTAGAATGACTCCTGGTTTCATTTCTCGTATTATCGTATGCTCGGAGCTCGTGGTGGTGGTACATTTAGATGGATGATTTCTGATGATATTTGAGATACACTTGTCGTTTAGCGGTTGTGGGTTGTTGCAAATCGTGCACTCCTCGTTAACATTGAAAATGGTGTTTTTATGCTTGGTTACAAATTTTACATCCGTCTATTCTTCTATGTCTTCTACAGTTGTACAATATTATCAATGTTCAGGATAAGATTTACTTGTTCTATTTCAGTTTTTACGATTATTCATTTGATCTGATCTGATCTTTTATCTGATTATTCATTTAATTTTCGATTTTTTTTTAGAGTTTGTGTAATTTTGTTCACTGATTTTTCTATTTCGGAATTAATTCTAACTTGAGCGTTAATGTTGGATATGGTTTTGTTTTCTGAATGTTCTAAATTCTGAATGTTCTAAGTGTTTTCTGATCTGCGGTTTCCTGCATTTATTATGCCTCTCTTTTGTTTTCTAGGTCTTATATTTCCTCATTTTTTTTATAAGCTGATAGGATTTAATAGTCTAAGGTATCCTTAAGATGGTTGGTTAGGCTTATATTATTGGCTAAATTCTGAATATAGTTAAGGTTAGTCTCTATAAATTGTTACTGTTATAAGTTTTGAATTTGTTAAAACTATTATGAGGAAATGAATCATTCCAAATTTCATTTTTAGTTTTTTATAGTATTCAGCTGTGATTTCCGTAAGGATGAGAAAGAATTTAAATAGTATGTTAGGTTTTTCGTTTCCTTTTCAATTTTGATTTATGAATTTTTCTTCCATTTCGGTCTAAAATATTTGTAACTAGGTTATCGAAAACTTTCGTTTCACGATACCTTTCTTCGTGTTTTAAATTATTTCTTTTCCTTTCGAAGATCGTGTCATTGTCTTTGAATAGTTCTGGTTCTTCTCGTGTTTTGTTAAATTTTTCTATGTATTTGGATTTTTTTTCTTTTTGTTTTGTGGCATACACTCTATAAAGTTCCTCTTTTTGTTTAATTCTTTCTTGAAGGTCCTCAGGGATAGGATTAGGCATGGGACAATTGTGCGAGACCTATGCCGCACACTCAGTTCATTATAGTGTGCGGTTGATCGCCGCACGCGAAAAAGTGAACGGGTAGGTCTTCCGCACGCATACAGAACTAACTGAAATGTGCTCTGAAAGAGATGCAAGATAACTGTCGGTGTCATAGACTGAACGAAAAAAAAAACATTCGTTTTGGGTCGGCAGAATTTGTCACACACAACGACACAAGAAGATCGATCGCACTTTGCGCGAGAAAGAATGCACATATTGCTAGCGTGGTCAGATTGATCAATCGCACACAGCCGCACAAAAAGAACTCCTGCCGCACACTGACCCCATTCTGAGTGAGAAAGAACACTCATAGCCGATGGGTCATTCGCAAACAGCCGCACGCGTGTTCAGTTGGGTCAGTCGCACACTACCGCACAAAAAGAACTCTTGTCGCACACTGCCGCACGCGCGTTCAGTTAGTTCAGTCGCTCACTGCCGCACTCGTATTCAGTGGGGTCAGTCGCACACTACCGCACGAAAAGAGCTCTTGTCGCACACTGCCGCACGCGCGTTCAGTTAGTTCAGTCGCTCACTGCCGCACTCGTATTCAGTGGGGTCAGTCGCACACTACCGCACAAAAAGAACTCTTGTCGCACACTGCCGCACGCGCGTTCAGTTAGTTCAGTCGCTCACTGCCGCACTCGTATTCAGTGGGGTCAGTCGCACACTACCGCACAAAAAGAACTCTTGTCGCACACTGCCGCACGCGCGTTCAGTTAGTTCAGTCGCACACTGCCGCACTCGTATTCAGTGGGGTCAGTCGCACACTACCGCACAAAAAGAGCTCTTGTCGCACACTGTCGCACGCGCGTTCAGTTAGTTCAGTCGCGCAAAAAGAACTCTTGCCGCACACTGCCGCACGCGCGTTCAGTTAGTTCAGTCGCACAAAAAGAACTCGTTAAGCGCACAGCAACATAAAAAAGAAAGCCTGTAGATTTTACTCATTTAGATTAGCTTTCGTTACAAATCAACTTAAGTATATACAGTTTGTTCTCGAGCTACGTTTTCTAAGTTCTTGTGTGCAATTAGTATAATTGGCTCAAAGGATTCTCAAATGCAAGATAAATTACTGTTTTACCAAAAATTGTAGAGCCTCTTAAAAACCAGAAATTTTCAAATTTTCTGCATGAATTGTGATACATAAATGGTTTAATGTAAAAACCTAGTTACCTAGTTATGTATGAACCGCGTATCTCGGACTGACGGTATTTATAATTAAAAATGCAGCCTTAAAAGCAAAAACTTTTTGTTCTTGCATTAAAATCTCGATAAAATTAAACATAATATTTTAAAAAATGGTACTTAGCTACAATTGAGCGACTGACCTACCGCACGCGTTCAGTTCATCATACTGAACGAACTACATCGCACGCGTTCACTGAAAAGAATCAAATTGCCCAAGCCTAGTTCAGACGGACCGAGGCAACATGATCATCATAAACGTGGACGACAACGTGACCGGCAAACCTGGCAGCACCGAAAACACCAGCCTAGCTAAATAGTACCGAATCCAGAAGTTAGCTTTAGTCTTAGTTTAGCAGTTCGCAAATAAAGATCCCCAGTAATATTTTTTTTAAACTTACTCCGGGCTATCGTAAACATAATTGTATATAACTTTTGAAAGAAACGTAAGTAAAACTTAGAAAAAGACTATTCATCCACTTAAAACATGCGGCCTGGCCAGTTATGATAGTGGAGTTAAAACATATTTTTGATTGACAAAAACTTGATAGGATTTTTATAATGCTAATTTTACTACGATATGTTATAAAACATTATTATGAATCTATAAGACAGTTTTCATTCAAATCTTACAACAAATTCAGAAGATATACTCTTTTAATCACGAAAAACATCATTCTTCCATCCAAATTGTATGGCCTACCCGGGTAGGCGGTTGTACGATTACGTAAAGTTTTTTGGTCGTACACAAGACGGTTAAAAGAAAGCTGAACGATAATCCACCTATAAATAATGGAAGTGTAGTGTAAAACTATTTCAAAGTTTTATTGCCAAACTTTTCTCTACATAACTCAACCGTGCTGTAAATATAAAGAAGTCGTCTTTCAATAGCAACATAGTGGTTTTTGTTTAGGAGAGGATATAAACTGTCCAGCTTGTTTAATTCTTCCAAAGTTTCACTTAGTGCTCCTCCAGAAAATATTAGTAACCTCTCCCAAGTTGTGCGTCGGATACTACAATGAAAGGAAATAAATGTAAGTTTCAATAGTTTTTTTCAAATGTGTACCTCATTGGAGAAATATTTGCACAACTGATACCTACTAACAACATTGATATAAAGGTGCAAGTATATCTATATGGTCAACAAATGGATTACCAAACCCTTTTCCATTGTCCAGCAATAAAACCCGATTTTCGCGCGTTTCGTAATGATGTCTATCACCATTTTGTATAAGAAAATCAAATATGGCAGCATCTATTAGATCTAAAAGAACATCAAAATTCAGTTTTTTGCTGATGAGCGCACAGTAGTTGTCATTTTTTTCCCATTCAGCCTTCAATTGCTCTTTGTACGTGCGCTGCCACGGGGATCTATACTTGATAATTTTCCCCGGAATGGTGAATAGAACAGCTCCTTCAAGCGTTCCATTTTGCTGATCATCACATACAATTTCATCGCTTTTACAAAAATGACAAACACCATACACGCACTGAAGATTATTAACCACTTGAAGAAACAGAAAAGATAAGAACATTTAAATGATAAAGCATTACGTATATAAATATTCATATTATACCTGGCATTGTTTGTTGCAGCTCGGCATCTGCATATTTAAGACTATCGCGCAGAGAAATTCGGCGTCCAGCTACTATCGGTGTGTATCGAAGATTAAGAATGGCTGCAAGATGAAAGCTAACTATTTCCGAGTTATGTCTGTCTTTTCCTGAGTATACAGAGCCATTCATAATTTCGTCACGCGAATACCAACTTGGCTTAAAAAGTACTAATTGCGAGTTGGTAAGCTCCAATACCAGCTTTAATTGCGTTCCTCTTCGAGAATTTTTCATGCTATAGATAGAATCCGTCGTCAATGCATTTATAACTGCTCCGATTAGTTTATCCGTGGATGGGAAAACTATATTTGCATTTGGCCACTGGCAGAGGATAGAGAATTGATGTATGTATTAGGGTAAATAAAAAATAAACATAAATAATAAATTAATTAATTAATAAATAAATACACACACACACATATATATATATATATATATATATATATATATATATATATATATATATATATATATATATATATATATATATATATATATATATATATATATATATATATATATATATATATATATATATATATATATATATATATATATATATATATATATATATATATATATATATATATATATATATATATATATATATATATATATATATATATATATATATATATATTCAGAAATTGAAGTCGTATATATATATATATATATATATATATATATATATATATATATATATATCTATATATATAAACGTATATATATATATATACTAATAAAATTTCAGAAAGTAAGTATACCGAGTTTGCGATCTTCCATACGCTGCTCGAATTATATGTTTTAGGAAAAAAACAACTTAGTAGCTTCTGTTTGGTGGCGATGTACTTGGGATTTTTGTTCCGGAAAACTGGTTTCAAAATCTTCGATTTAACGACGATTGCCTTGTGTACTGAAAGGAGACTGTTTGAAGTCGTATTCTTGGAAAAAGAGTTTCCTTTGGTGACCTGCTTCGATAATGCATGATGTTCTGCCACACTGAAATCACTTTTTGACACAGTCGATTGTAGATCATTGAACAAATATATATTGAGACTATAATAGATTACAAATGACAGACACAATAATAAAACGAGGTTGTAAAAACTAAAATTTGTCATCTGATTTTCATTGAATGAATGTAATTCCTATTCCAGATGCTAAACGTTGTGTTCTCTGTATTTTTGTTTTTGTGTTTACCAACAATTCTGCATTGACACTGACCGTGCCAATAGACATAGAGCGACAACGTCGCGCGCGACGAAAAATAACTCAAAATTTCACTCGGTGTAGATCAAAGTAGCACATTTGACTCAGTCAACCAACTTGTTTTTTATTTGAAAACACACAAAAATAGGTTGAAATGTGTTCAAATCTATTTTTCTGCGTTTGGCATTAATCTGGCTTATAAACAAAGTATATACAGTGGAGCGCCGTTTATCCGGGTACCTTTTATCCGGCATTCCGTTTATCCGTGCTGTTGAGGAATGACAGTTCAATACAAAAGTGACATTGCGTTATGAGGAGGATATTTGAAAAAGCGGTTATAAGAGCACATTGTCATAACAAAAACACTATAATTCATGGCAAATTTTAAAAAATCTCTTTCAAAAAACATGAAGTTAATAAAAACTGGGTTATTTTTATCAAAAAATCAGAAAATTTTCTAAAATACAACCAGGAATTGGTGATAAAATATATCATTTGTCTCATTATCCGTGTTTATCGCTTATCCGGGCGAGGTCAAGTCCCGACAAGCCCGGATAAACGGCGCTCCACTGTAATTCGATTATTTCGGATGAAGCAAAAGTGTCACGCGAGACGAGTAGCTATGTTTGCAAAATAGAGCTACTTTTTTTTTCACGCGCGACGTTGTCGCTGTATGTCTATTTGAACGGTGATTCTAAACGACAGCTTGAACATATAAGACGGCGCTCTGGCACAAATAGAACACGACATCATACTCGAACAAACCCATATGCAGGTATTCCCCGATATACACTATTAAGCGAAAGGCCACGGGAGTGACAAAATGCTGACAAATTTTTCAAAATGTGAGCTTTTGTCACTTTTTTGAGCGTTTGTCAAAATTTTGTAACCTGGAGCAGCCAGGAAAAAAAGTTGACAAAAGTTGACAAAAAGTGACAAAATTTGACGTTTGCTCAAAAATGTAAACAATTTCATATTCAGAGCGGTTATGGTTTGTTACTTGGAAATTAAAACTCATGTTTGTGGTTATTGTATGTTTGCGGTTGTTGCTTTTTCATGATTATTATATATTTTCTCTAGTCTTATATTATATTTTTATAGATAAATTATGCTTTTTCATGAATTTCCAAAAATATAATCATACAGTAGAACGTCGATTATCCTGGGACGGATTAACCGGCGGGCGGCTTAACCGTGCGCATAAATCTGACAGCTGTTCATACGTACGGCGAAAGTTTGCAGCGATAATCAATTGGGAAACCAGTGTCTTGTGCAGCTCTGCAGCTCTGTAGTGTCTAGGGGTATTTTCGAAATTCATTTTTGTTCATGAACAGTTGTGAAACCTACAGTTATTGATTTTTCTTCAAATTCATCAGAAATTTGCATCCATTCTTCCGGTGTAGATGGAATCTAAAAATAAGATTTCATCATTATTAGTTAAATTGTGATAGAAACCATAACTATAACCTATGATGATTGATGTTGGTGTCTTTTCACCAGCAAGGGTCATAATGTAACGGTTTTTATTCAAATCAAAACTCCTTTATCTTTTTTATCGCTCATAGAAAAATTCTGAAAAATTTACACAATACGTGTAACATACAGTTCTCAAAGCTTTTGGAGCCATTTTGCTGTGAAAATTTTGTAAAGTACTGAAAAAAATATTTTTCACATTTTGTAATTATTTTCAAAAAAATCCTGTCAACTTTGAAAAACTATAACTAAAAAACGGTAGCGAGTTGAACCGATCTATGAACAGTTATAAAAACTGCATTAGATTTTTAATTTTCATCAGAATTTTGCACCAATATTGGATTACGCATTCAAAAGTCATAAGCCTCCAAAGTCGCTGGCCACCCGGGTAGCCCGGTTGCCTGGAATATGATGTATTTTTGGTTGCCAGTGACAGGGTTAATTTTCCCCGTCCTTGGGGTTGTTAAGGCCCGTGTCTGTGCTCCATCGGATGCGATTTTATCGGAAGGCCTGTCAAAATTGTATATGGGCCGCATCCGATTTTATCTGTCAAACTAAATGTGTGGTGTTTTGTAGGAACAATCTCAACTTAATTTTTCATGATCGTTATATTATTCAAATCATCCAATTAATCGCAATATTATACGAAAAAGCGTTTGACAGCACGTGCGATAAAATCGCATGCGATGGAGCACAGACACGGGCCTAAGGGCGGTGGCAACGCTCATCGGATGCGATTTTATCGTACGAGATTTGTATGGGATTTAACAAATAACGTCGGACGTGCGATTTCGTCGTCCGACGTTATCTGTCAAATCCCATACAAATCTCGTCCGATAAAATCGCATCCGATGAGCGTTGCCACCGCCCTAATCTAGTTACTTTTTGACAACCAACGACCAAGGTTTATCTC
This sequence comes from Anopheles arabiensis, assembly GCF_016920715.1. Classification (NCBI taxonomy): domain Eukaryota; kingdom Metazoa; phylum Arthropoda; class Insecta; order Diptera; family Culicidae; genus Anopheles; species Anopheles arabiensis. The sequence goes on from NC_053519.1 coordinate 22,566,466, forward strand.
ATTGTCACGGTGGGCGTCCAATACGCTCGAAGACGCGTCACACCAACCAAACTCTACCGATGTGAAACCTAGCGAACTCTACAATAGCCAATCTCATATTTGTATCCTGCACAAGGATAATGTATTTAGAAGGTTGATTTTTATCGCTTTTGCTGGGCGACATTGAGGGGGACATCTGTCACTCTCTGCATACAAATTTCATTACCCCGCACCAGCCCTCCCCGATTTTTATACCGGAGCCAAGGATAATGTATTTAGAAGGTTGATTTTTATCGCTTTTGCTGGGCGACATTGTGGGGGACATCTGTCACTCTCTGCATACAAATTTCATTACCCCGCACCAGCCCTCCCCGATTTTTATACCGGAGCCCACGGAAGAGAAATGTCATGTCGAGAAATGTCATTTTGCTCTGAACAACTTCACCTTGTCATTTATTACACCTTGACCGGAGCCCCCGGAAGAGAAATGTCAAGTCGAGAAATGTCATTTTGCTCTGAACAACTTCACCTTGTCATTTATAACACCTTGCTCTGTCGTAATCTGTATAGAGACCAAAACTCTTTTGCACCATTGTCCTACGTTTTCTGTCATAGAAATTAAGCAACAGCCGATAATCCATCCCTCGCACGGTATCAAAACGTTTGTAAGCTGTGTGTATTCCTCGAAACTCTGCATCCGGATGGGTTCGAATAGCATGTAAAATAGTTTTATTCAACACATTACGGATGTCTTCCACGTCGATTGCTGATAGATGCTTTACGTTCACTTCAGATTGCCACATAAATGAGTGCGTTGTATTGAGAGTTAACCATGGAACAACGTCGTGTCGTGATTCTGGGGGGTTCGATTTTGGAACCCCTAGCGGCCATCGAACTTCGAGAATGTCGTTAGAAAGCGTTCTATTGGATAGTTGCATTGCATCATTTTGCAACAGTCGCTTCACGATTGTATTTTGCTCTGAACAACTTCACCTTGTCATTTATAACACCTTGGTCTCTATACAGATTACGACAGAGCAAGGTGTTATGAATGACAAGGTGAAGTTGTTCAGAGCAAAATGACATTTCTCGACTTGACATTTCTCTTCCGTGGGCTCCGGTATAAAAATCGGGGAGGGCTGGTGCGGGGTGATGAAATTTGTATGCAGAGAGTGACAGATGTCCCCCACAATGTCGCCCAGCAAAAGCGATAAAAATCAACCTTCTAAATACATTATCCTTGATAGAGACTAATAACCTTGGTAGATAGAATGAAATTCGGGACATTTTCAGGTTAGGGCAAGGTGGAATGTATAATGAGGTGTAGTTATAGCGGTTTTGGCGATCCCCCCCTGGGCTCCGATTTTGACAGATGGTTTTCCGCTTGTATATGTATTGATGGATTGTTTACGTTTTGCATGGTCAATATTTGGTGGAGATCAATTTGGGTGAATATTTTAGTTTATTAGAACACAGTCCGTGATTTAAAATGGAAATTTTCCTTCGAGAACTTGAAGCGTTCGCCAAAAGCGGAAAACTAACTGTCAGTTTTCTTCGTCGATTCTTCTTCCACCTAGCTGTCAAAACGGGCTTATAACTTGACCTGATATCTTTACGGTCCTTGAGTTAGGGTTCGTAATTTGTCTCTTTTTTTTTCTTAAAATTACATGCTAAACTTTTGAAAGAGCTATCAATAATAGTTGTTATGTTTCAAAAAATAATTATAACATGCAATTTACAGATTTGAAACGTGTTAAAATTATTGCAATGTGTATGTACTTATGTGTTTTGGCATGGACGTTTGTTTACATTTTTAAATTTTAAATTTGAGTAATTTTTATAACATTATTGATGTGAGTTATAAGGAAATTATTTTTTCAATCTTTCCCCTGTAGATGGATGTTCATTTGAGCTATGAAAATGCTTCATTTTCAAAATGAAAAGATAGGCGTATTGCTGTGCATCATGACAGGTCTTTAAAACATCGAACAGCTGACAGAGCACCTATCGAACAGAGTCGAATCTGTTTGTCTCGTTCGATTGGTGCCAGAGCGGCGCCTTAAGTGTTAGCTTATGTTAATTTGCTTCACCTAGTGATATCAAAACATCTTGATTAGAACAAGTCTTCATTAATATGGTTTGTTAACCGTACGAAGAAGTGTAGCTAAACCAATATCGTATGAATTTAAAAAAAATGGGAAAAAATATCAACCTGAATCGTAACCACTACCTACTTCTTGGGCTGTTGTGTGGCTTTCTCTTTAGTTTTTATTCACCGCAAGAAACTACGGAGTTTGGAGCAGAATGTCCTGACGTGACTGAAAGTTCGGAAAATGCATTTGTGCTATTACGCGACGGCGAATTTGAGCCGCAACTGAATTTGGAACAGAAACCCATGATGGCTAAGAAGGTGGTTAAAAACATCATTCGTCCACGATACTATTATTCCGAACTTGGTATTAGAGAGAAACTCTTCGTGGGTGTGCTGACTACGTCGGAAAATGTGGAAACTATTGCCACTGCGATAAACCGAACTGCTGCACATCTAGTGGATAAAATTAAGTTCTTCATTCACGCCGATAATGTCAAGTCTTCGTTTAACTTGAAAAATATCGTAGGATTTACTGATACTCGTGAACATCTACGTCCATTCCATATGCTCAAGTACCTTGCAGACAATTACCTAGATGAATACGACTTCTTCTTGCTGCTCACAGATACAACATATGTAAATGCTCGCATGGTACGGCGACAACTGCAACACCTTAGCGTTACTCTGGACGTTTACATCGGTACAAATATCGGTTATGTTACGGATCAAGATGAAAACATCAACGAATCTAACCAAAATCAGTACTGCGATTTGAACGCGGGGATTATATTGAGCAGCGGTCTTATACGGAAAGTCAGGGCAAATTTGGATTGGTGTGTACGGAACGCAGTTTCAAATTATCACAGCGTCAACATAGGAAAGTGTGTAAAATATTCGGCTAAAATTAAAACCTGTCATCAATCGTGGCAAGGTGTCGATATTACGAGTTATAACATTGTAGGTTACAAAATCTATCGCGACTTCCATTTGATTGCAGAACAAGAAGGGTTTAACAAGGCAGCCATGGTATACCCTATCACCTCCATGGACGACTTCTATCTGCTGCATGCATACTTTTCACGCGTCCATTTGAAACAAAATACAATCGTGAAGCGACTGTTGCAAAATGATGCAATGCAACTATCCAATAGAACGCTTTCTAACGACATTCTCGAAGTTCGATGGCCGCTAGGGGTTCCAAAATCGAACCCCCCAGAATCACGACACGACGTTGTTCCATGGTTAACTCTCAATACAACGCACTCATTTATGTGGCAATCTGAAGTGAACGTAAAGCATCTATCAGCAATCGACGAGGAAGACATCCGTAATGTGTTGAATAAAACTATTTTACATGCTATTCGAACCCATCCGGATGCAGAGTTTCGAGGAATACACACAGCTTACAAACGTTTTGATACCGTGCGAGGGATGGATTATCGGCTGTTGCTTAATTTCTATGACAGAAAACGTAGGACAATGGTGCAAAAGAGTTTTGAAGTGATTAAACCGATTAGCTTGATAGAAATAATCCCATCCCCATATGTGACTGAAAGTACTCGTGTAGCTTTACTTTTACCCGTATTAGAGAGTCAAATCCTAGAAGCGGAGCAGTTTATGGAACTCTACGAAAAAACTTGCATGGAAAGCCAGGATAATACTTTTCTCATGCTCATATTCTTTTATCGTGCGGAAACCCCTAATAAAGGAGATCAAGATGTATTTCTTCCTCTAAAAAATATTGCTTTAGCCCTCACAGAGAAACATAAACAGGATGGATCAAGGGTTGCATGGGTATCAATCCGTTTGCCAATAGATGAAAGTATTACATTCAACAATAGCAATCGTTACTCGAGCTCACTCAATGTTCCACAAACGCTTATGAATTTTGTCGCTGTTGATTTGGCGCTGCGTAAGATTGGATTGGAAAGTTTGGTTATTGTTTGCACCAATTCTGCATCATTTCGTCCTGATTTTCTAAACCGTGTCCGAATGAATACGATTCAAGGTTTTCAAATATTTAGTCCTATCGGGTTCATGATGTATCCTTGTGAGTGGACTGGTTTATGCAAACTCTGCGAGAACTGTGATGTAGGTCAGAGCAGTGGTTATTTTGATCGTGATAACTATGATGTTGTTTCATTCTACAGTAATGATTACGTACTTGCTCGTAAAAAACTCGAAGCATTGCTCCCAATTGTTCGAAATGATAAGGATATTCTAAATTTTGTTTCAACTATCTCTTCTCACTATAGCAACCCTACGATTTCAAACATAGTTGATCTTTTCACTCAAAGTAACAAAAAGATGCACGTTTTAAGAGCTATTGAACCAAATCTTCGTTTTGGGCGAAGTGTAATTAATTCTTTATCAAAAGATCATTCTGGTAAACATATTTCAGAATTCCGATGCTCCAAACAAAAGGAGAAAAATAAGTGTATAAAAGTTGCATCAAAAAAGCAAATCGGAGAAGTGTTTGTGCAATACAGTAAACAGTTCGGAAGCCATGAATTTGTTTAGAGATACCATTTTTCTGAAATCAGAAAAGTAGATAGCCTACTCGAAATGGGACCAATATTTCACTCATGTGTTTGAATAATTAATTTTGCAGAGTAGGTGTAGACCCAAATAACCAAATCGTCCTTAACCCACTGTAAAACCACTTCAAACCCACGTGGGTTTGTGGTGGTCGATTCAGTCGTTAACCCACCAAATTTTAGAACAATCGGAGCTGCCAGTTCCGATCCGGTGTATTTATCCTGCCCACCCTTAACCCACCTTTTCCAAAAATGCTTTGAGGAAAAATTTGGTCAAGGGTTGGCTAAGGTCAATATTTTAACTCCTCGATTGATTAAATTCATTAACTTACATCACTGCACTTCAACTTCAGCAATATTATTAGTCTAAAAACTATGCACTGACCAGCGAAATGGAAGATATCATTCGCAAGTAAACAAACACACATATTCACATATTACACATGAATGTTTTACAACAAACCAACTTAAACACACACGTTTAATTGCTTCCTTTGCACAATTAAATAAAATTTTAACACAGGTGAAACATGTTGAGCAAATAAATTGCCCGTGCAAAAAAACTGACTTCAACATTGAAGTGGCTGCTTCTGTGGCCGTGTGGCTTAACCCACCAAACTGATAGTTTTTTAGCTTTGTTTGATGGAACTGGATTTTTAGTACAAGAAATTGGTGGCGTTTTCGGTATCTTGGTTATATGGGGAGTTGTCTTAACCTCTTTCCAATTCTGTTACCATTCATTAAACACGCGTAAAGGCCATCAAAGATATATTATCATATTATGCTTCTATGTTAAAGGGAATGGAATTGAGAAGTGTCAGGAACCGAGAGGAAACAGGCATGGTTGTAAGAAAGATCAAGGCTGATGAATAAAAATTGATAGACAAATATGTCGTAAGTATTAATGTAGATGTTTAAATTTATCTTTTATTGAAGGGGTCTCCAAATTTTTCAGTTCGCGGGTCACATTGCTTCACAATCAACGTTGTTGAGGGCCATTTTGACGCTACCTTTAAAATGAGTGGAAGTTCAAATCTCGTTTTAATAAGAACATATTAACAAAATGTATCAAATTTCTGCAGCTTTCTTTTATTTAATCTTGATTTTCGCTTTGATTTTGATTTTAATTTAGTTAGAGAAGTAAAAAATTTTGTTTTCATTAATTAGTCAGAAAAGACAGCTGCAGTAAAACGTCGATTATCCGGGTAGCTCGGAACCGGACGGTTGCCGGTTAATCGATTTGCACGGATAATGGTCCAAAGAATGTCAAATTCATATAAAAATTATAGAATTGACTAGTTTTATGATTAATTTACTTTGAATCAATCGATTAATCGTTAGTAGAATATTATTTCAATCAATAACTGTAGGTTTGACAATTGTTCATGAACAAAAATGAATTTCGAAAACACCTCTAGACACTACAGAGCTGTACAAAAAACTGGTTGCCCACTTGGCTATCGCTGCAAATGTCCGCTGTACGCTTGAACAGCTGTCACATTTATGCGCACGGTTAAACCGCCCGCCGGTTAATCCGCCCCCGGATAATCGACGTTCTACTGTATTTAATTTAACCTCCCAAGCGCCTCAGATTAAGCTTAAACGACTGGAAAATTGAATATCCATAGAAAAAAAATGAAAGCTACACAGCTTCATTGGTTTGATCAAAAGATGGCGTATTACAACTCATCATTATATTGCTATCCTTTTCTTGCAATGTGTTTCGACAAGTTTCATCTTATCATGACCTATATAGCCTTCTAACTTTCTGAGCAATAATCTATATGAATTGTTGTGATATCGCCACCCTTCTATCGAATACAGTACACTTTCGTCTTTCTGAATATATGGCATATGCCTTTATCTATTTCTTCTTGTTGCCCGTGCGATAGCCTATAGTATAATAATTGCACTTCGCCGGTCGGCTCTCTCTCTGGCCCGACCTGCTACACTCACACATCACCCGAAGACCATTGCCTGTCTTCGGTGAGTGCCCTTAGCCGTTAGGCAGGTTGGGCCATAACATGAATGGTCGTGTGGTCAGATACGTGGGTATCAACACCAACGACCATTACTCAAATCTCACTTGCTTTAGTGCTAGTAGTTTTCGTTGGAGTTTAGTATTTAAACAATCTTATCGCCGTTCTAGTTCTAGCGATGCATAACTTCAATGCAAAACCATACAAGAGTACAGAGGAAATGAGAAAGCTCTCCTCCAAGCGATGAAGCTCAGCTAGTTGGGGTATGCCACCAACAGATAGCGCCACCAGCTTTTTTGCTATTTTTAGAATGCATGAGTCGTTTGCCGTCTGCTAAACGAAGTCTTTCTATATTCCGTTTAGGTAGAGAACTTGAGTCGTTTAGAAGCCGTTTAGTGGTCGTTTAGTGGATTTGTGGCACTTGGGCTTTAGCCAGTCATCGCGGGCCGCCCAAATAACCATATCGTCCTTAACCTACTGTAAAACCATGTAGCGACCATAGCGCCATCTGGTGCGCACACCTAGAACTATCGACAGAAAATGTTTAACGGGCTAGTTAGGCAGGGACTGCACACACAGCTAGAGCAGGACAAACAGTGGTAGCATGCTGCACCGCAGCTATAAAAACGGTGGCTTGCTCCATACACGTTCTCTCTCGTCCTAAACGTTTCAATACCGCCACACGCATATCCGTCCGGCTTAACCAACACTAATTTTCGCGTCTCTCCCGAACTCACCGTTCCGCGGCTTAAAAGAAAAAGGAATAAATCGAATTCTACCAAAACGTAGTTCGCAAAGCGTGTTTCGTATCTTTAAAAAATTAGGGACCACGTTTGTGGCGCCCCTAAAACCACTTCAAACCCACGTGGGTTTGTGGTGGTCGATTCAGTCGTTAACCCACCAAATTTTAGAACAATCGGAGCTGCCAGTTCCGATCCGATGTATTTATCCTGCCCACCCTTAACCCACCTTTTCCAAAAATGCTTTGAGGAAAAGTTTGGTCAAGGGTTGGCTAAGGTCAATATTTTAACTCCTCGAATGATTAAATTCATTAACTTACATCACTGCACTCCAACTTCAGCAATATTAGCCGGCATCGCGAAAGAAATGGTTTAAAATTAACAGTCGTTAAAAATTAACCAGAGTCGTTTAAAATTGCTAGAATTTGGCATCGCGATCGCATTGAGTTCATTTGTTAATTTTAACGACTGGTCTTATGCCGTCGTTAAACAAACGACTGTCAAGAGCGTATGCGATGCAAATTAACAGTCGTTTAATTATACTGCTCGATTTTTTTCCCCATGTTTGCCTATATGCGATATCGAGCAGTCGTAAACTGTTTTGACGATCGTTTATTTTAACAGGAATGAACAACAAGTGAACTCGGTTAAAACAAAATTAACTTTAAACGACTGTTAAAAAGAGTTCATTTATTCGCGATGCCGGCTGATGTTTCCTATCGTTTTAGTTGGCCATGTTCCCATTTTATACTTCAATAATATCTTTTTTATATAAAATAACGACATACAAAATAAGCTTTTGTTTTTCATAAAAAAAAACCATAGCTATAAATGAAAAATGACCTCGACGGCATCGTCCATCGATAGAAGAACGTCTAATTTACGAACGCACCAAATTTTGGCGCTTTCAACACACTTGATCACACCCGCTGCGCAAAGCGACGGAAGGCGTTATGGCGTTCTGAGAATTTTATCATGCCTTCCTTTTCCCTCCAACGGCAAATTTGTCAAGCAGCTCGTCGAGCTGCCCGTCCCTGGCTCCGCCTCATACCCCTCGCCTGAGCGCGCTGTCGAAGGTTTGGATGTGTTGGTGCGTCAGACGGCCAATCGCTGTCAGCCGTCGTCCGTGCTCATTCCCTCCATAGCGCTATCTCTTTCTCGCTTATGGTCAATGCTCATGAGCTGCTGTGGCGCTTTAAAAAGCCGTTAACAAACATTGCGGCGATGAAGTTGCATTTTCACAAATCAAACCAAACAATCGCAATGAGTTCAAACACTGCAATATAAAAATGACTAAGGAATCGCTAGTTTACGCTGGAGGGTTTGCTGTGCAACGCGCTGAACCCTAATTTGCATTGACACGTTCAGCCCGGCGCTGATTTTCATCAACTTTCCTTTCCACCAGCATCCTGGAAAGTTCACTGGTAGTCCCTGGGACATGTCATCGTGCTGAACGTGTTAAGCATTAAGCATAACTTTGTTATACTAAGCTTTTTTTGCTTTCGTATGCTGTAGATTACATAGATATGCTGAGCCATCTGCGCGTGAGTGTGAGCGTGCCTGTGTGTGCAACACTTTTGCCAAATGTGTTTTCCTCCGGAATGTTATGATCAATCGGTCAAAGAAAGGAAGGTGTTCATGAAAGGCGGAAAGACGAATTGAGGCCCTTGTCAATGGTAACTGATGACCGGGAGGAGGGTGTACTGACACACAGCTGTTGGAAGATTGAACAGTATACTTAAATTGCCGGCAGATGGATGGGAGGGGGGGGGGGTGTTGGCCATGGGACCCCTACGATCATGGGTGGCAGGCCCTAAAATTGTTATCGCCATGGGGGGAGGGGAGGTGCAAATGGTTCTCCAGCCATGGAGCCCTAACGACCATCTTTCCGGGGGCCCTTGTCGCTAATAATCTGTCCACTTGTAGACATACGGCATACTACAGACTAGAGATCTTCGGCGACCGCCTAGTCCGCCTACCGTTAGATCCGCCGCTGGTTCATGGCGGTGTTTTTTTTTTTTATCGTGAACGTGCATCCTTCCCCCTGCCTGCAGCGTATGCATCGAGCAGGAGACAGTGTGGCAGTATGCAAGTAACCCGCTGGATGGGAGCGGTCACGAGGCAACGCCATCGTTCCGCACATCTGCATGCCCGTCGTGGGTTCTAATGGCGTATGAACCGTCCGCCGTAGCAAGAGGTCAAGACTATCCGGCTACGTGGTACTCAAGTCCTGAAAAGGCCGGCATGATCGCGTAGGCATTTACGCCAATAATAATAATTATAAAAATAAGAAGAAGCATAGTAGTCCACACTTGGGGAAGGTTTTTGTTTTGACTTTGTTGCTGCCGGGTCTACCGCTGTGGCGCGACAAATGCACAGAATACACTTGACCAAAGGACATGAACCTACCGATCCGAACCCATTCCAAGGCATTGCTGGTCAATCAGCGTCACGATACCGACAAGCCAACAAGCCACCAGATTCTGGACGGAGAGGTGCAGCACCATACGCGCACCGTAATAAACAAATCCAGAATCCTCTTTTGTATGGATTCAATTCAAAATGTTGTTTCCACTTGCGCCCGCTAGCTGAATTAGAAATAAATGTGCAGCAAAGCCGATCGCAAAGATGCCAATGCCAATGGTTGTGTTGTCTGTCAGGTAGCGAGATCGAAAATGCATGGACTTTGTAGCCGCAGCGGATGAAAATGTACGCATCAGAATAAAATAGTTTTGGGGTTTCAAAACGCACGCACACATACAAACACGCGCGCAAACTCTCACACACACACACACACACACACACACACACACACACACACACACACACACGCGCGCGCGCGCGCTCGCGATAAGACACCTATGAACGCGCGCACGCGAGAACGCACCTACGAAAGCGCGCATGCAAGCACGCACCCCCCACCAAACCCCCCCTACCCTTCCGCTATCATCAGCTATCATATAGCGCATCATCATCCAAAGCGCCGAGCGGGGTGGGGGATCGTGGCATGATAGAGTGAATGGTCACTTTCCCCGCGCTGTGTGTGTGCGTGTGTGTGACGAGACCCGAAAACGCGAAACAGATTTCGGCACATTAAAAAAAATATTTTATTGCCACTATACATTGTGCTACATGATGCTTAGAAGGTCGTTGAAGCATGAAACATGTTCAAATAAAAAAAAAATATTAGATTAGTGTTAGACGTTCTCCTACGCTTGTTTCAAATAGGCTGCTTCCCCCTCGATTGGCATCGGCATCGAATGGTCTCATGAGCAGCGGCACGAAATAAACTAAACCATCAATACACCGATAACACTTTGAATCCCAATCCAGCTTCTCCCACAGCGTCTCAAGGTCACACACAAATTAATAAATGCTAACACCCACCAATAACAATGCACAACCGCAATGCACATATGAGTATCAACGCATACACCGCAACAGCCAATCAGCTGGCTGCGGAAGGCACGGGCTGAAGCGCAAGTAAGGCAGGGCAGGGTGAGGGAGGGAGAAGAAGCGGACAAAAAATGGGCGCCAATATTTTTAAATTTTTTGACCGTTTTTTTTTGCTCCACCGCCATAAATAGTTCGTCCATTTCGCCAACAGATGGCGCTAAACTTGCTCGACCCAGCGCAGGAATCGCTGAAGTCCAGCGCGGGGATCGGGCCAAAATCTGCGCTAACCAGCGCAGATTTTGGTGCATTTTCTGCGCTGGAAACTGCTCGAATTTGCGCAGCGGGTTCCGTCGCTTTGCGCAGCGGGCGACTGTTAATTTGTATCGCATACGCTCTTGACAGTCGTTTGTTTAACGGCGGCATAGGACCAGTCGTTAAAATTAACAAATGAACTCAATGCGTTCGCGATGCCGAATTCTAGCAATTTTTAACGACTCTGGTTAATTTTTAACGACTGTTAATTTTAAACCAATTCTTTCGCGATACCAGCTAATGTCATAAAAAAATCTGACTGAAACAAAATCCATATCAGCGTCACGTGTAGCATGCACATGCACATGCTATACTGTTTTCAACCAGTTCACACACATTTCTTATTACACTTAATAAACACAAAATTGTCAACACAACACAACACACAAAAAGAGCTATTTCCAACCACTCAAGATATCAAAACAACCCAAACCACATAAATAACCTTACGTCAGGAATTGTAAGTCAGTAGAAAAACCCTTATCCAAAAACACTTAAAAAACACACAAGCGACACACAACCCCGGAGGTGCGAAAAAACCTTACCCAGCACAAAACGCTTCAAGTGGGTAAAGCGTAAAAACACAGCATTGCATAATAGCAACCAACAGTTAATAAATAATGAAATAGGAGACACCGTACCTCGTGTGTACAAACAGAACCGTTAATCGTAAGCGTAGGAAACAAAACACCGCGTAAGCGCCAGAACCCAGAACTGACCTTACAGAATAATTGCAACCATATGTAAACTCAAAAACCTAACCCTCAGCATAACTGACATAAAACAGAAAGCGAAAGTAAACGCAAAATCTAATTGAAGAGAAAAGTACCGTATAAGTAAAGATGTTAGATAAGACCGAGCACTGCTCATTTACGCACAGTACTCATAGTGACACGGTTCAGTGGAGCCGTTTAAGTCTTATCGTAATTCGCGCAAACAACACAAATGTGTTAAATTAATTCATTGTGTCCACTCGTTACCTCGAGCTATGATGGCTCCCAGTGATCATCCGAAACTCTGCTTTGTTTTGACGAATTGACCCCACGAGTGATGTTTAATCCTTCTGCACCGCTGTTCTAACAATTGCAACCTGATCCGAACATTACACACGTACTCAATGGTGATAATCAGAGGTGATACTCAGAACGATTGGTGTGACTAATACATGCTCATGACATGTTTGCGACCATCGCTTGGTCAGTCACTATATCACGACTTTTTTTGCTGTGATTAATTTTGCAAAATGTCACTGACATAGTCATGACAAATTCTGGTTGAAATAAAATCTTCACAGCGTCACGAGCTCTACTGCGAAGATCAGAGGCGAGCCTCAAAAGTGGGTGCGACCATCACATGCTTGGTGACATTGTGTGCAACCAACTCGTGTTCAATCACTTGGTCGCGACATTTCCAGTCGGTGATCATCGCGATGGTCACGGAAGCTATGCATTGCGTGCGAGTGGTTCCAAGATACAAAATGAGCATGTTTTCTCGCTCTGTTTGACCCGACAGATAATCAAAACAGATAGAGGGAGAAAGCATGCTCATTTTGTTGCTAGAGCCCACGCGCCAAGTATATTCCAATAATGTCGCGATTATCGCCGACAACAATGCCGTGACCAAGTGAGTGACCAAAAGTTGGGTGCTAAACTAAAAGTCACCAAGCATGTGATTGATTCTCCTACTGTTTCAGGATAGTCACTGATCATCTCAGTTGTGTACGTGATCTGATTTGAGCTTCGTTTCAGTCATGAGTGTTGATGATTGAATCAGTAGCATTTGGCAGCACTGTTAACAGCCAGAAATAATCATGATAATGCTTGCGCCGGCATTAAGCTAAGCTTGTCAGTTAGAGTATCGCGTTGGACTCTAGAATTCACATGTCGTGTTCAGCATGTCATGACGCACTTTTATTGACTATTAGCAATGAGCATCAAGCTACCACGGATATTTTCATTGTTTTCGTTGGTGAAAATCTCGTGATACTCATGACATTTTGCAGCACTGTTTTATTTCTAATAAATAGTCCTAACCGTTTCAAATGGTTATGAGATTTAAATTGCCTTTTGAAAAACTCGTTTTTGTGAGTTATCACTTGAAATGCTTAAGGTGGCACACTTGCCCCAAATTCCGCTATTGTAAAAGTAGGAGGAGGAGGAGTTGCTTGAGAATAAGATATTCACACAGAAAGTGTAGATACAGGGTTTACCAGTCTAATGAACAACTGTCCACTTGTTTATAACAACAGTCGTTTTGATACCGCTGTCTACCACTTGCTCACACGTCAGATGATGAAAACTGCACTGTCCAATTTAATAACACTACTAATGCCCAAATGATAAGTAAAAATCTGTAGAACTCGTTCGTTTCAAATCTTCAACTTTGAACTGCTGAAGCGGCATGAAGGAGTGTTGCCAAGTGGCGTTTGGATTGGGTGCAACAGAAATCAACAGAGGGTTAAGTATCAATATCCATAATAAAACATGAAACTGAAGGGCATGCCTAGAAATGTAGTTGCTACATGTCTAGAAATATTACAAAAGGATAGACAACCGTCCAGAAACCCTTCCTCTGCACTGAAGTTATACAGGGTTTACCAGCATAATAAACAACTGTCCACTTGTTTAAAACAATAGTCGTTTTGAATAGACACCGCTGTCTACCACTTGCTCACACGTCAGATGGTGTAAGCTACTCTGTCCAATTCAATAACACAATTTTCGCCTTCGAGTAGCAACTGTCAGATCCGGCATTGTTTGTTTTGTTTTGACAAATTTTGCAAAAACAAAACATTTTCAAACACTTTTCTTTTATTCAAGAAATATGCAGTATAAACCATACATTTCAATAAATCAAAACATTAATTTTGTTAATTATTCAACAACCACAAGAAACCGTGCCGAATCCGACCGTTGTGCAATCGAAGGCGAAAATTGTGTTATTGAATTGGACAGAGTAGCTTACACCATCTGACGTGTGAGCAAGTGGTAGACAGCGGTGTCTATTCAAAACGACTATTGTTATAAACAAGTGGACAGTTGATTATTATGTTGGTAAACCCTGTAAATAAAAATAAATTAATTTTTTCATAAAAATCAAGATTTGTCATACGAGTAATGATTGACGTTTTTAATGATTGTATCTAATCTAAATACGTATTCTTACCCACCCGTCAATTTGACGGTTGTTCGTAAAGACAGTTATGTGAGATATTTGCTGATAAACATATGGTTAAAGTGGTCCACTTACAAAAAGAGCAACTGAAAAGCGTAATCAAAACAGCCATTCTTGAACCTACGTTCCGCGCTCTCTTTTTTCCAGATCGGTAGGTTCGGTTCGTTCCTCAATTTTCGGAACTATTCCCACCACCTTTTTTAATTGCTTCTTAAAACACTGCTTAAAATTGCTTTTTGGTTTACCCTGGACCTTAAACGGTTTAAATTATTTTTATGAACGTAATCTCCCTTTTCTCATCAAATCACGATTTTTAACGTCGTACCATCTTTTTTGTTTTTAGCTTGGCGAAATTACAGCGGAAAATCTACACAGCGAATATTGCCCTCGAGTATTTCATTTTGAATAACTGGGACTTCAAAAATGGCAACTTTATACGCCTAGCATCAGAAATAAAACCAGAGGACAAGTAAGCTTCTAAATTATCCTGTGTATCTAAGCTAAAATTAATTATTTTTTTCTGTTATATGTATTATTACAGCAAAGATTTCTACTATCGCGATTTTATAGAGTTTGATGTAACACTGTACTTTCGTAATTGCATTCTCGGTGCTAGACGATATTTGCTCAAAGAAAAAGATGAAAATATTCCACGTGCGCTTACGCATCTGAAACGGATGAAGATATTGGATAAATTTTGTAAATACGTTATCTTATTTATCTTTCTATACGTTATTTTAATACAGTTTGGTGTGCTTGAAATGATACTTTTCATAATTTCGTACAAACCTTCTTATATTATTGATAACGAATGTACATAACTCTGAGTCACGTGTAGTAAAAAGATTACGAACAAGAATCATGTAGATTTGGCGAAACTATCAGAACTATGATCAGATATTTTGTTGCGAAGTAAGGCTCAGCTATAATGTTAACTTAAGAATGTTATCCGCACACAAACTTAAAATACGGTGTTGAATCTTCTGGACTGAACTAATAGAATATAATTTTATGTAAGGTGTTTCAGGTGTTGTAGGAGGTTTGTGAATGGTGATCTAAATAAATATTGAATAGCAAATTATGTGGACTCATTCTGGCGAGTCATTCTGCTTTTGAATTAAAAATGGCGCTTTTGAAAAATTATCCTATAGCTTCAATAATCAAGTTATATTTGACAATGTCTAAGTTTTATTTAAACAATAAAAGGTATGAAAAGGCCCGAAGATGGTTAATAATATTATCACTGCGTTACAAACTCAAACTCTCTACTACACTATACCAAATCGCACTGACAACAATTGAGGTGACATGATGACATGGAGCCGGTCTCGTAGTACAGTCGTCAACTCGTACGACTTAACAACATGCCCGTCATGGATGGGTTCAAGCCCCAAATAGACCGTGCCGCCATACGTAGGACTGACTATCCTGCTATGGGGGGGGGAATCAATTAGTCACTGAAAGCCAAGCCCACAAGTGGTACAGGCAGGCCTTGACCGACAACGGTTGTTGAGCCAAAGAAGAAGAATTAGAATTTGCATTTGCATTTCTGTTGGCCGTATGACTACAACATGCCCGTCATGAGGTTCAAGCCCCAAATGGACTGTGCCCCCATATGTAGGACTGACTATCATGCTATGTGTAATCAGTAAAGGCAGAGTGAACCGGTACGAAGCGGAGTAGTGGATCTTTGTCATCTCAACGTCCAGGCATTCAGGAACACCTGGAAGGGTACATTTGGAACCGTTTGAGCTTAGAAGCCTTACCTAGGGTAGGGGGACGAAACTAAGGTCATGAAATAAGTTGGTGGACAATGTTTTAGGAAGTTTAACGCCCTATGTTGCCAGTTCGAACGAATCTAAATTGCTCTGATCTGTGGTGGTTTATTTATACTACGAAAAGTTATTGATTTGGTATAATATTTTGTGGCGTTCTAATTATAATACGTGGTGATTGATTTTCCTATTGATCCGTGTCCTGCAACTGACAGCATCTGAGATCGTGGAAGGCCGTTAAGAGTTTCGGGAGCGATCGGGCTACCGAGAAGGGCACTCGATCATAGGAGGAGGTTTTGATGGCACCTTGCTAAGGTGCATTCTACATTTCCCCTCCTTGTAAAAAAAAGAAATTAAATTCTAAAACAAATCCCTTTCTAAGATTTTGTTTTTTAGGCAGTGCAGTTAAAAACATAGATTTTTTTTATCGGGGGTTTTCCTCTGCGGTAAGTAATTCTAGATCATAGCGATCGGCTTGCACGAGATGATAACACAATTTCCTTTCCTAACATTTTCTATTTGCATGCGTCCTGCCGCACGAGCTCGCCGACCTACGCGTCGATCCGGTTTTAAGTGGCAAGCGGGATAAGGGATAGATCTAGTACACCGCATACCATCCGACCGATTTCCCGAAGCGGTAGCACACCTCACTAGTCGAGGGGGTTTTCCCCTGCGGTAAGTATTGATACATCATAGCGATCGGTTTGCACGAGACAATGTAGGCAGTTTATTAATATTTTTTATTTTTTATTTTTCTTACTATTTGTATGCCTCTTGCTGCACGAGCTCGTCGACCTACGCGTCGATCCGGATTTAAGTGGCAGCGGGAAAAGGAATCTACAACGCCAACCATCCGACAGTGTTCACGATAAGAAAGGAAACGTCTCTTATCGTGGGGTTTCCCCTGCGGTAAGTTATTTCAAATCACCAGTACAAGACCGTAACAAAATTTGTAAACTTAAATGTTTCTTTTTTTTTTGCATGTTCCCTACCGCATGAGTTCGTGCTACATGTTGGAATTACACGCGAAATGATAGAGAATCGTTTTTCAGTACACATGCCACAACACACTATCTGTAACTAACCACATGCTCATTTACTTTTTACTGTATCTCTTATGGTTGTTTAAACGTTATTTTGTTTGTTTTACATTCTATTTCATTTTCTAAGGTATTCGTTTTCCTTCATCTAACTGTAAGAAACAGTCACTGTGCAACATCCTACGATAGCCAAGCATATAGACGAAACATTAATGTTGTATCATGCTAACCCGTGACAGGCAAGTGCTCAGTAACTCACGCACGTCCTTCAACGCACACATCGTGAAACATCTGGTGAATGAGATTGCTGAGCAAAACACTCACCAAACGGAATAGAATGGATGAGTTTATTTTATGCATCATGTACCTCCCTTTTGCCTTAAAATGTGACCAGTGCCTTTTTTTCTTTTGTTTTACGTTAGCATAGGATTAGTATTAGTATTAGTTTGGTTTAATTAGATATAAGATTTTATTGTGCTTAATATACGCATGGACTATTGAAACATATAATTATGTGTTTGTTGAGCAACACCATTTGGGTAAAAAAAATTATTTACGTATACTCGTGAGGAAGCACGCACTTTGAGTAATAATTAACATCAGATTTGCTAATCATAAAACCAAACGTTGTGTTAGAGCGTATGTGAGGCCGTTGTTTGTTACGCTCGTTATGTTGCCTGCGGTTCTCGGATCGAACAAAATGCTGACAAGACAGATGGTTATAGACAATCGATCCTAGCACTTGCAGCAGGTGCGTAATCGATAGAACAGTATTTCTTCTTGGTCGCGATCGTCCGATGTTCTCCGCTGGTTCAGCGGATCAATGGTCAATTCAAGCGGTGAGGTGAGCCTTGCGTGTCACTATGGTGCACGTAACTATATATTAACAACATCTTACAGTATTATTAAAGGCCATGGTTACGTTATAGTTCAAACCACGCAACAAGCATAAGGAAACTGTAATTGATATTTGAATCAGTTAACAAATTATCTAATGGAACAGATAATGAAGTTGATTTGGAAATGTGTACACAATCATGCACACAATCGTGACATTATCGCAAGTGTATATTGCACTATAACGTTATTTACATGTTAAAATGATTCATTATACAAACACATATATATATTTATTGCATCAAATATACTACACATTTTTTTATCTGAAATTGTATAAATATATCGCATTACTCACCAATTGATAGCCTATTTGTTTTTCTTTCGTTTGGCATTGGGGTGTAGTAGCCACATTTGGGATATGTAATATAATCATATTTTTTATTCTACTGGGTTCGGTCGGTTCGATCGGTAACAAGATAGGAAAAATCAAATAGGTGCACATAATAATATGCACGCACCACTAACAAATACTTTTACTAGACCCGTACCAAACAGAGTCCAGTGTATGTTTAGTACACCTTGTATATTGTTCATTTGAATCTGAAAATTTGAATAAGAAACAAAGATATTAGCATTCTTTATACTTATTAAACGTACTGAAACTATATGTATACTTGCCTTGCGTTATACTGCCGTTAAGATATACTGAGCGGGTGACCGTCACCATCCAACCCGAGCAGGATGACGCTGTACATATTCACGGCTGCGCCATAATGATTTGGTGTGGTATGGATGACACAGTATTAGACAGAATGATAGGACCCTAGTGTTTTCAACGCAGCATGCACCCGTTGGGACAGGTTTATGTGTGGTTTGTGTGTTTGTGTTTGTGTGTGCATGTGTGTGTATGTGTGTGTGTGTTTATGTGTGTGTGTGCATGTGTGTGTATGTATGTGTGAATGTGTATTGGTGTGTGTGTTTGTTTCACAAGTAGGTCGTTTCGGATAGTTTTGTTAGTAGTTTTTTGTGTTTTGGGTTAGGTTTTTGATGTAATAAGCAGGACCACTGCCCTCGCGATCAGTGTTTTTTTCGATATATTACCAATTTTACGGTCTTCTTTCGCCGTGGTCTTCTGAAGACGTCCGGTTGACTTGCGCGTTTCGGTTGTCCAAGCGCGTTTCGGTTGTCTAAGCACGTTTCGGTTGTCCGAAGCGCGTTTGCCACAAAAGTGCGCGATCGTTCCATTACGAACTCGATCGTTTTGCGCTTAATGTCAGCAGCCGCCATTCGCTTTATCATATGGCGCTGATAATCGGTACAATGTTTACCTCGACCCATTGTTACTAACATTGCTTGCTTGGACCGTCAAGAACGGGCTGGTTAAAAACTTGGACACGGCTGATCCCGTGCTCTGCCTGCGTTCTACTTCTATGCGCGATGAATTACATCGTTGTCGAGCAGCGAAAACATCGCATGGATAAAAACTATCAACAAGTACGCGAGTAAGCGTCTTCCCTTCAAAATCGAGAACAGAATACTGCCACGCTCATGAAACAAAACGCCCATTGAAAAGAACAATTGCGCACCAGATCAATGCACGCACCAAGTTTTCCATGCGCACACAACGTTCAACGCAGAGATGCGCGAAGGCCTTTCAATGGCGTGCACAGGAGAAACACCTGTGAGGGAATGACGAGTTCATTGCTATTGAGCGCGTGTCCATGTCGCACCGGTGTCGCATTCACATTCATGAAACAGCACACCTGCGTTTTCGTCCGAGGAACAAGCGCTGCTGTCGATGCAAACTTGAGTTTTTATCCAAGTGTAAACGCACGATGTTTCACATGATAACACACACATTCATGAGATCTGCTATATGTGAATGCACTCCTGTTAAAATTCCTCGTCGTGGACCACCATGGGCTGATCGCACACTAAATGCATTAAAAAAAGAAAAAAGAAAAGCCTATTCTGATCAACGAGCAGAACGAAACAGCACGTCACGTCTTTATTACAACAGAGTTCATTCTCTCTATCGCCGATACAATAGATCCTGTCACCGAAGTTATTTGAAACAAACTGCACGTTCCCTCTGCAAGTACCCTAGGCGCTTTTGGAGTTATATGGACAAAAAACGAAAATCTGCTGGGCTACCAAGCATTATACGTTATGACGGTGACAGTGCCTGTTCCCTGCCAGAAATGTGTAAATTGTTTGCCTTGCGCTTCAAGGACAACTTCGCTTCTCAAACTACTGGTCCAGAAGATGTGGCCGATGCTCTCTCTAACACACCTGTTGGTGCACTGCTCCCTATGCTACCAGTCATCACTGTCGATACGATCATCTCTGCCATCAAACGTGTCAAATCCTCATATACCCCTGGCCCAGATGGTATACCGGCCGTTATCCTAAAGTGGTGTGCTTCTGCGCTTGCTCCCTCGCTGATGAAGATTTTTAAGGAGTCCCTGAGGTGTGGAACCTTTCCTGCCACTTGGAAATCTTCCTGGATGACACCCATCTACAAGAAGGGCTGTAAGAATGATGCTGTAAACTATCGTGGCATAACCTCACTCAGCGTGTGTGCAAAGGTGTTCGAAATGCTAATCTACGAGCCATTGTTGGCCTCGGCCTGCAACTATATTAGTGTGAATCAACATGGTTTTGTACCCAGGCGATCTACAACGACTAATCTACTAGAATTTGTTAGCAAATGCCATAAATCTATCGATAACGGTTTACAACTAGATGCTATTTATACGGATATCAAGGCAGCATTCGACAGTGTATCGCACTCCATCTTGCTAGCGAAACTCGACTTACTTGGTCTCCCAAACCCTATGATAATGTGGCTTAGATCGTACCTTACAGATCGTCAATATTCTGTGAAGTTAGGCCCGTACATGTCAAGTCCAGTACATGCATCTTCTGGAGTCCCGCAGGGCAGCAACCTGGGTCCTTTGCTGTTCCTTCTTTTCATCAACGACGCGACATTGATCCTTCCGGCTGATAATCATCTACTGTACGCAGATGACGCGAAAATTTTTCGTGTTATTCATGAACCAGAAGACCACGCCCGACTGCAAACTTCCTTGCATGAGTTCCAGTGTTGGTGCAACCGTAATGCTTTATCCCTATGCACAGATAAATGTGAAGTCATCACTTTCAGTCGTTCTCGCTGCCAATCATTGTATGAATATGCGCTTGATGGACAGTCCTTGGTGCGAAAACTATGTGTTAAGGATCTAGGTGTTTTGCTCGATACAAAACTATCATTTAAGGATCAGCTGGATCACGTAGTAGCCACCAGCAATAGAATGCTAGGACTAGTTATCAATAGACAACTATATCGGTCGTTGATGGAATATGCAAATATCGTATGGTGGCCAACTGCAGCGCGTCCGTTAGCTCGATTGGAATCAATCCAGCGCAAAATTTCACGATTTGCACTTCGCTCATGGAACCAAAGGCTCGATTACCGGACTAGGTGTTTACTACTCGGGCTACCCACCCTAAGTGAGCGAATACGAAAAGCCAGGTTGTCGTTCATCACGGGACTTCTCGACGGCCGTATTGACTCTCCGTCACTACTGGCTGCCATCAACCTGTACGTTCCGGCCAGGCCGCTCCGGACTCGGGCAATGTTGGCCCTCGACGACCGTAGAACGCAATTTGGCTCCTCTGACCCGTTCATACTTATGTGCCGTGCTTTCAACGCAGTCAGCGACGCTTTTGAGCCGAGGATTTTGCCAACTGAGTTTAATGATCGTGTTTCTGTGTTAAATTTGGTTCCATAGTGCACATTTTTATGTTTTATGTTATTGTAAACCAATGTAAAGAACTCATTGTAAAACATTGCTAAAATGGTTCGAGAGGGCATTATTGTCCATCGATAGACAAATAAACATAAACATTATCAGAATACTTTAAACGCAATATGACATCATAGCAAGCTACGTTTTTCAGACACAAACCCGCGCACTTGCAAATACACATTAAAAAGCACACTCTCTTACTACTACTACTACTACTACTACTACTACTACTACTACTACTACTACTACTACTACTACACACACACACACACACACACACACACACACACACACACACACACACACACACACACACACACACACACACACACACACACACACACACACACACACACACACACACACACACACACACACACACACACACACACACACACACACACACACACAAAACGTGGCAAACAAGTGCACGGTGCGTTGAAAACACCAGGGTTCTATCTTAATGTCCGATACTGTACGTGGGAGCTGTGCCCAAAACCATCAAACCATTCTCGCCTCCTCCTGATAAGCTTTAGCGCATTAGCTCCTTGGTGATGTCATCATCTGGTTCCTGCGTACAGTATATTCATTCCTTACAATCCAATATCCCCAGCGACTCGGCAAACGAAAGAGTTGCGATCGAAAGAGCCAAATCTTCTAAACATGGTCGTAGATTTGCACTTGAAGAGGCAACTAGATCAACCAAAAGAGAACATGTATGAAAATTATTTAAAATGTGTGAACGATAAAGTGCCTCCACCTAGTCAACAAATAGCCACAAGCGGGTCCCGAGCCGTACTATGCCGATCGCTGTCCTAACCGATCCGATCTGTGTCCTGCCAGCCGATTGGAACGCACCCTCCCCTTCGCTAGAGCCACCGACCGTGCGCCGATAGTCATGCCAGTTGTTGATGAAAAGGTGTCTGTGAACAAGAAAGAAACAAACATGAAACTCAATCGCACACCTGGAACATACAGCGCATCGCACCACAATAGACGACGCAACTTAACTTCCGCTATGCTTCTAGTCGCGATGGCCGGACACACTCGGCATCGTTACACAGTTTGATCGTGCGCGTAACGAATATCGAATCGAACGAATCGAACGTATGCAGCCGGCTCTTGACCGCCCTCATTCGGCGTGAATGGCTCACCGAGAAACGGCTTCGCTGCCAGCTCGGCCGCGCCGATTGCATCCTGCTACTGCCGCTCGTCAATGCGGTGCACCTCGAGTGCATCAACGACCGGTCCGTGGAACAAGGCATTCACAGACGATCCAGGAAAACCAGCTGAATCCCATCAGCCGGGAACCAGCAACCTAAAAAAAGCCGGACACCAACCATACCATTTTTTCGATCCTACAAAAAAAGCCCAACAACCGGAACGATATTATCCGCACCCTCACCGTCGATCTCACAGAACGAACTGGACGAGTGCTTTCCTTTGCTTCGGATAGTTGTGAAAGTGTTCCACGTACCACTGGTGGGTGATTTTCAGCTTGCTCGAGAGTACCTGCACGAACCAGGTCTCGTAGAACCGGCGCAAACACTGCAGCGTGATCAGCGTCATGGCAACCATCGTCTCGGTAGGCGTGGTGCGCACCATACGCTTGTTGGTTGCCAACGTATCGAGGAAGGTGATTACATAGTCCCGCGCTGGCTACATCATGACGGCAAATCCGGCCACCGACCAGAGGGCAGCAAAGACATAGAAATGTATAAACCACGCCTTCAGGATCTCCAGCAGGGACACCAATCGGTCCGATGATCCCTTCAGTGCATGCTTGTCATACCCGGAACGTCTGCCGGATGGCAGTGGGGAGATGTTTTTCGATCGTTGCCAACAGTCCACCGAGCACCACGATCGTCACGATGAGGTTGACGAAAAGAAAGCTCGACCGAATATCGAACCACGGGAATATGATGATAACCGCAACGAAATGTAAACAAACCGCGATAAATGAAAACAACACCAATTGAAACTGACACAAACAGTGTGGAGCGGCCCACAGTGCCCAGGTCGCATGTTCGAACTGTCACTGGTTTATTTACAGCGCGGTAGGGTAACTGTACCAGTTTTCGGCAGTGTACCTATTTTCGGCAGGGTAGCTAAAAACGTGAAATTCTTCACAAATGCGGTAAAAAATTTCACAAAATACAATTTTGTAGTGAAGGTGTACTTATTTGATATTCACATACGAAGTTTCACACCATTTCATTACGTATTTTCCAAAATATTAAATAAATTGTGCTTTTTTTCGGCAGCTTTGCTGTCAGCCAATCGTTCGGCAGGTTTTGTGATTAAGAGAATCAGAACAGTAAAACAATGAAAAAGTGGTGTATATTAAAGATTTTATGCTTATTTAATTTATTCTAACTTGTTCGGAATTTTAAAATCACGATAAACAGGTTATTTTTCACTTTAAATGCTGCCGAAAATAGGTACACAGTAACCCAAATGACAATCGGACAGCATCTCACTATAGCGAGCCCGATGACAGCTTGACGTTTTCATACTGAGACGCTGCCTTTGGCTGCCTCCCCCGTACTGAGCGAGCATTGTCTTTCTCATCGCCATGGTGAGCTGCAGAGGTTTGTATGGTGAGCATTCTGGCTAGCGCCAAATTTTCTCATGAGACGATCTGGCGCGCTTCATCGATCGGATGAGATGCCTTACCACATGATAGTGAGGTCGGATTTTGGATCGGCTGCCGATCTTGCTCATGTGAGAAGAACTGCGTGCTGCATGGTGAGGTGTGGGGTTGTGTGGTGTATGTGGATACCCGAGGGAGGTGAGACATTCAGCCGCGGTATTTTAAAGCGCCAAAACACTTGTTGTTCACGAACTGCATGTGTCGCTCTGCGAATCAATTTACGTTTATCTCGAAATTTTCTATAACGTTTTACAGTTTTAGGAGTGATAAAGTTATAAAAAATTGCTGAACGAATTTACGTAGCGCCAAAGCAAAACAAAATTGATTTTGCGCTTCGAAAATTCGTTCAACAAAGCCAAACTGTTTTGAACATTAAAAGATCCGTAGAAGTGTTGTTTTTTTTTTTATTTGCCATTTCAGACGGAAGATTTAGTCGTCGAAAATGTTCCCGAAAAGTTAAAGCGAAGTGGAGAGCTTTATAAAAAAGCCGCGAAACTGGAAGAGCAGTTTGAAAAGGAGTGGGCATTGCAAAATGATCCTGCCGGACCCAGCAGCCAGCCAGCAGCTCAGCAATCTGCCGAGGGTATTTGCTAGACTTATTATGGTTTTGCTTGATTTAAATCAATCAAAAAATCAACTAACATCTCTTTTTATTGTTTAATTGTAGATGTTGCTATGAATGAACCCTGTGAAGGTCCTGTGGCATCAATGGAAGAGGAGTATTTGGACGAAAACAATACAAATGACGAACGTGCTAGCGATGAAGGATCCATCCACAACGAAGATACTGATGGCGAAGAGTATTTAGAGGAAGAGTATTTGGAGGGAGAGTTTTTGGAGGCAGAGTTTTTGGAGGAGGCGAGCCTGGAAACTGATCCAGAAAGCGCGAAGCTACGAGACTCTTTGCGAACATGGTTTATTCGCAATAAAGTTGCTCGTAGCGGGAGTAATAATTTACTAGGAATACTGCGAAAAGCGTCTTCTCTTTCTGCTTTTTCATCTCTTCCACAGGATGTTAGGACATTGCTGAAAGCTCCGGTTAACGTCAGCGAGCAGATTACTAAGGTTCCAGGTGGAGGTGAAATGTGGTACCAAGGCGTTGAATGTTGTTTTCAACATTATTTTCGGTAAACTAATTATTGTTTAAGCAATCGTGTAATACCTTTCTAACATTAGTATTTTCTTTTATTTTTATTCAGCGATGTGGACGTACTAGAGGATGTGTTTGAGCTGAATCTTTCAGTGGACGGAATACCAATATATAACCGCAGCGCAATACAGATGTGGCCTATACTAATGCAGTTGCACAATATGCCGAATGTTCCTGTTATGGTGGTTGGAATATTTTGCGGCACTTCTAAACCAAACGATGTTGAACCTTTCCTGAGACCTTTGGTGGAGGAACTAAATAGGCTACATGATCACAAAATGAACCTTAACGGCAAAAAAATAACTGTTTCGGTTAGAGTCATAATCGCTGACTCGCCTGCACGCGCATTTATTAAACGTGAGTAATTGGAATCGCTCTTTTATTTTAAATTTAATAATGTGTATGAATTTCGTTGTACAATTTTATTGCAGAAGTTTGCTACTACAACGGAGTACATGGGTGTTTAAAATGTAAATGCTGTGGTACTTCCCTAAAAACACCAAAAAAAGTTATTTTCGAGGATACAACAGCTCCACTAAGAACAGATAAGTAATTTAGAGAAGAAAAACCCAGTTCTACAGGCCATCGAAGAGGGAAAACCCCTCTTACAGATCTAAAAAAGTTCGACATGATAAAAGGTATAGCTACTAGCGATTTATTACATTTAATACAATTGGGTATTGTTTTCAAGCTTCTGCTAGGCTGGGTCGAAGGAGCTCTTGCCCCCTTTAAAAAATGGTGCAAGGAAGACATAGATGAAATATCAGAAGAGCTTATAAGTATACTGCTGCCCACAGAAATTCATAGGAAGTTTAGGTCTCTTAATTATCTTCACTTTTGGAAAGGTACTGAATTCGGTAGTTTTTTACATTACGCAGGTATAGTTGTTTTGCAAGATAGAATAGGTAGACTAGCATACGAACATTTTAAATTATTATATTGCGCTATAACTATATTATCATCATGGGCATTTAAGGACCAGTGGGAGTATGCCGGTACATTGTTGAGGAAATTTGTTGAGGATTATAGTGTTGTGTACGATCGCATACATCTAGTGAGTAATGTTCATCTCTTGCTTCATGTATACGAAGAGGTTAACAATTTAGGCCCTCTGATTACTTTGTCAACACATTCCTGTGAAAATATGTTACAAATAATCAAACATAGTTACGTAAAATCTGGCTACCGAAGTTTGCATCAAGCGATAGGAAAAATTATATTGTTGCGAGACATAGACACTGCAGCACAAAGAAACCAGGAAAGTATGACGTATCCTACACTTAAAGTAAAAAAGGATGAGACAATTTTGCAAGTTAGGCAAGGATTTTTGTTAAGGAAAAATTTTAAGGATTCTTGGTTTTTAACAAAAAGAAATATCATAGTTAAGTACGAAAAAGCCATCGAGGAATCAGGATCAGTCGTTGTACATAGGTATCCTTTGGTAAGACGTTTTCAAGCCTTTACTACTCCTATTGCCTCCGATAAAATCTATAACTATATTGGATACGAAAACGATATTTCAACAACGCTTCGAACTATTCCAATAACTGATATTAAATGTAAAATGGTAGCAATTAAGACAATACGAACAGGGGCTAAAGTACATTTTACGCCATTAATACATACCTTAACATAAAAAGCCTTGGTTAGGTCAATACGGTTAAGTAGGTTAAATAGGTTAGGTAGGTTAGGTAAGTTAGGTAGGTTAGGTAGGTTAGGTAGGTTAGGTAGGTTAGGTAGGTTAAGTAGGTTAAGTAGGTTAAGAAGGTTAAGTAGATTAAGCTATAGATCATAAGCAACCGAGTAGACCCGGTATAAGGTCGGACTTAATCCAGAGGCAGAATGAAATTCTCTGTCTCAAATTTGTTGTAAGATTAGTTTAATGATAGTAGAATATAAGGTGTATATTTAAAAATATAATATAAGTACATGTAAGTTTATGTGTTCAAATCAATTTTCTTTGCCAGAGTTCTCTTTTATATTCAATGTTTTTTTAATGATATGGTAACAAAATATCTTAGTACAAAGATCAACAAATTTAAATAATTCCATTGTAATGCCTATATCTGCTAACATTATTCGCAACTTATTCAATAAACATAAATTCACACATATGTTCTGGCTCAATACAGTTCTAACGTTAAACGTTATATTTTTGTGAATGTGAAGGATGGATGAAATAATGAATAAGGTGATGAATAAACAAAAACACGAGGAATGAACCACGTTAATTCATTAATTGCGACAAAATTATTTGTAGATTGCAGCAAAAAAAGCGGTCCTACCCATAAATCTTTTAGATTCATATTTAAAACAATTTCTAAGTAGCTTTTGGGTTTTTTAAATTTAAACGATCTTTTCCGTATCGCAATTTCAATTTGAAGAAATCAACAACGTCTTCTTCAGTTGCCTCTTTCAATGAATTGCTACCAATAGATCTGAAAAGTTCTAAAAGATTTGTATATGAAGCTAAAGGAATTTTAGGGTTACTTATCGGGCCGCCTTTCCAGTTACAACCTGCAAACAACTCTGGGCAGAAGATCATGTCACGTGAATCATTCATCCTGTTTTTCATATCTCCTTTCATCATGTTATGATCCAACCACTGATATATTTTAACTTTGTAATCTTCGTCTGATCCTATTCTTTGGTTGAAATCATCTAAATCCTTCTTATTTTCTAGCTTCCTAAATCCCTCAGGGGGGTTAGTTTTTACTCCTTTTCCATCACAAACTACACTGCTTAGCTTCTCAATATAAACTTGTAGCTGGAAAATGTTTTTCGATTGTTTAGCTATCTTTTCTTGAAATAGATTTTGGCTTTCTTTGATCTCTAAAATTTCTAATTTCTGTTGGCTCAATTCGCTAAGGATAGAGTTTTGTGTTTCTTGAATTTTCCTCAACATTTCCATTATTGCGTTTGATGCGTTACATGATTTATCACTTGCTTCACTGGCACTTGCTTGCCCTTGCTGCTCTTCCTCATACGGGATTAGTTCATCCATAAAATCATCTATTGATGAAATAATTTCCTCGCCTTCGCATCGCAGGCGTTTATTATTTTGCTGAATATCCATATTCCCTAAAATTTAAAGAAATGAAAGATATTATACCCATTTTTCTAAAGCGCTCAAGTTCACACTCCGTATACACACCTGTACAATTTTTCAGTTTGGCTTTGTATGTGTTTTTGTTCGTCCTCTGCTTTTGTACCGCTCTATACAGAATGGTAAGCAAGTCCCGAGATGGTTTCACGCAAATGATGGTGGAATACCAAGACGGGCGTACACAGTTCGATTCGATCGAGCGATGATGTGATGGTAAAACTATAATGCTCTTCTCTCTCACAATAATCTAACAATTCGCTCTTCTTCTCTTCTACAGCTCTCTCCACACGATGCACAACGCCTTGGAAAACAAGTGCCAATATGGATCCTTGACATACACATACACAATAATCCCATGTAGCAAAATCAATATCTCAAGCAAGATTGATAATAAAATCAAGATCATTTTTTTTTACCCTTTCCGTTCAAGGTTTTTATTTTAATTTCATCTTGTTATCAAATCACCTTGTGTCCGCATGCTCCGAAGCTCATATTATCTCACTTCTCATTCTTCACATCTCATCACTGGGTCGCCTCGCGATGAGAAGATCGGATTTTGATTCAATCCGAACCAAAATCCGATCCTGTCAAAAATCTGTCATTTTTTGGCCAATTTTTAGGGGGTCCCACTGTCATTTGGGAAATGTTTATTTTTGACAGCTCAATGTTGTGGGCTCCTGCCGAAACTCGGAACAATAACACACTTTGAATTTGGCTGAATATTCCTTTTAAAATTGATCAGAACACTACAATGCGTATGTCGACACATAATATGACCTTTCTTGTACCAAATATCACCAATTGTACGACAAACAATGCACTAACTTAAGAGAAAAATAAATATTTGTAAGCCAGTTCGCACCGTACGCTATAACCATCAAACTGTCAATGGCTGCTCTGTTTAAACGTCGCATTAAAATGGCTGTCAAAACGGGCCAAAATAAGCAACATAAAATTAATAATTAAAGTGCTTTTTAACACCAATCTTAGGAAAGTAAGAGTGTTACATTGCTTTAAACATTTTTTTGTACATATTCACATTGATACAAACATTTTCTGACCCGTATTCGCGCTGCCGAAAATAGGAACACAGCCTGCCGAAAATAGGAACAAACTGCCGAAAATAGGAGCAAAATCAATGTTTGGATTTTCACGAATTTTTATGAAAAAGGGCTTTGAACCGGCAAATGAAAAATATTGTAACATACTATGATAGTTTATCAACCAGAATAACAACACTTTCAAGAAAAATAATGAAAAATATTGATGTGTGAGCAATTTTTGTGAAACTGCTGCACTAGCCTGCCGAAAACTGGTACAGTTACCCTATTGGGTTTTTACCATCTTTGTTTCTTATTCAAATTTTCAGATTCAAATGAACAATATACAAGGTGTACTAAACATACACTGGACTCTGTTTGGTACGGGTCTAGTAAAAGTATTTGTTAGTGGTGCGTGCATATTATTATGTGCACCTATTTGATTTTTCCTATCTTGTTACCGATCGAACCGACCGAACCCAGTAGAATAAAAAATATGATTATATTACATATCCCAAATGTGGCTACTACACCCCAATGCCAAACGAAAGAAAAACAAATAGGCTATCAATTGGTGAGTAATGCGATATATTTATACAATTTCAGATAAAAAAATGTGTAGTATATTTGATGCAATAAATATATATATGTGTTTGTATAATGAATCATTTTAACATGTAAATAACGTTATAGTGCAATATACACTTGCGATAATGTCACGATTGTGTGCATGATTGTGTACACATTTCCAAATCAACTTCATTATCTGTTCCATTAGATAATTTGTTAACTGATTCAAATATCAATTACAGTTTCCTTATGCTTGTTGCGTGGTTTGAACTATAACGTAACCATGGCCTTTAATAATACTGTAAGATGTTGTTAATATATAGTTACGTGCACCATAGTGACACGCAAGGCTCACCTCACCGCTTGAATTGACCATTGATCCGCTGAACCAGCGGAGAACATCGGACGATCGCGACCAAGAAGAAATACTGTTCTATCGATTACGCACCTGCTGCAAGTGCTAGGATCGATTGTCTATAACCATCTGTCTTGTCAGCATTTTGTTCGATCCGAGAACCGCAGGCAACATAACGAGCGTAACAAACAACGGCCTCACATACGCTCTAACACAACGTTTGGTTTTATGATTAGCAAATCTGATGTTAATTATTACTCAAAGTGCGTGCTTCCTCACGAGTATACGTAAATAATTTTTTTTACCCAAATGGTGTTGCTCAACAAACACATAATTATATGTTTCAATAGTCCATGCGTATATTAAGCACAATAAAATCTTATATCTAATTAAACCAAACTAATACTAATACTAATCCTATGCTAACGTAAAACAAAAGAAAAAAAGGCACTGGTCACATTTTAAGGCAAAAGGGAGGTACATGATGCATAAAATAAACTCATCCATTCTATTCCGTTTGGTGAGTGTTTTGCTCAGCAATCTCATTCACCAGATGTTTCACGATGTGTGCGTTGAAGGACGTGCGTGAGTTACTGAGCACTTGCCTGTCACGGGTTAGCATGATACAACATTAATGTTTCGTCTATATGCTTGGCTATCGTAGGATGTTGCGCAGTGACTGTTTCTTACAGTTAGATGAAGGAAAACGAATACCTTAGAAAATGAAATAGAATGTAAAACAAACAAAATAACGTTTAAACAACCATAAGAGATACAGTAAAAAGTAAATGAGCATGTGGTTAGTTACAGATAGTGTGTTGTGGCATGTGTACTGAAAAACGATTCTCTATCATTTCGCGTGTAATTCCAACATGTAGCACGAACTCATGCGGTAGGGATCATGCAAAAAAAAAAGAAACATTTAAGTTTACAAATTTTGTTACGGTCTTGTACTGGTGATGTGAAATAACTTACCGCAGGGGAAACCCCACGATAAGAGACGTTTCCTTTCTTATCGTGAACACTGTCGGATGGTTGGCGTTGTAGATTCCTTTTCCCGCTGCCACTTAAATCCGGATCGACGCGTAGGTCGACGAGCTCGTGCAGCAAGAGGCATACAAATAGTAAGAAAAATAAAAAATAAAAAATATTAATAAACTGCCTACATTGTCTCGTGCAAACCGATCGCTATGATGTATCAATACTTACCGCAGGGGAAAACCCCCTCGACTAGTGAGGTGTGCTACCGCTTCGGGAAATCGGTCGGATGGTATGCGGTGTACTAGATCTATCCCTTATCCCGCTTGCCACTTAAAACCGGATCGACGCGTAGGTCGGCGAGCTCGTGCGGCAGGACGCATGCAAATAGAAAATGTTAGGAAAGGAAATTGTGTTATCATCTCGTGCAAGCCGATCGCTATGATCTAGAATTACTTACCGCAGAGGAAAACCCCCGATAAAAAAAAATCTATGTTTTTAACTGCACTGCCTAAAAAACAAAATCTTAGAAAGGGATTTGTTTTAGAATTTAATTTCTTTTTTTTACAAGGAGGGGGAGAATGTAGAATGCACCTTAGCAAGGTGCCATCAAAACTCTCCTCCTATGATCGAGTGCCCTTCTCGGTAGCCCGATCGCTCCCGAAACTCTTAACGGCCTTCCACGATCTCAGATGCTGTCAGTTGCAGGACACGGATCAATAGGAAAATCAATCACCACGTATTATAATTAGAACGCCACAAAATATTATACCAAATCAATAACTTTTCGTAGTATAAATAAACCACCACAGATCAGAGCAATTTAGATTCGTTCGAACTGGCAACATAGGGCGTTAAACTTCCTAAAACATTGTCCACCAACTTATTTCATGACCTTAGTTTCGTCCCCCTACCCTAGGTAAGGCTTCTAAGCTCAAACGGTTCCAAATGTACCCTTCCAGGTGTTCCTGAATGCCTGGACGTTGAGATGACAAAGATCCACTACTCCGCTTCGTACCGGTTCACTCTGCCTTTACTGATTACACATAGCATGATAGTCAGTCCTACATATGGGGGCACAGTCCATTTGGGGCTTGAACCTCATGACGGGCATGTTGTAGTCATACGGCCAACAGAAATGCAAATGCAAATTCTAATTCTTCTTCTTTGGCTCAACAACCGTTGTCGGTCAAGGCCTGCCTGTACCACTTGTGGGCTTGGCTTTCAGTGACTAATTGATTCCCCCCCCCCATAGCAGGATAGTCAGTCCTACGTATGGCGGCACGGTCTATTTGGGGCTTGAACCCATCCATGACGGGCATGTTGTTAAGTCGTACGAGTTGACGACTGTACTACGAGACCGGCTCCATGTCATCATGTCACCTCAATTGTTGTCAGTGCGATTTGGTATAGTGTAGTAGAGAGTTTGAGTTTGTAACGCAGTGATAATATTATTAACCATCTTCGGGCCTTTTCATACCTTTTATTGTTTAAATAAAACTTAGACATTGTCAAATATAACTTGATTATTGAAGCTATAGGATAATTTTTCAAAAGCGCCATTTTTAATTCAAAAGCAGAATGACTCGCCAGAATGAGTCCACATAATTTGCTATTCAATATTTATTTAGATCACCATTCACAAACCTCCTACAACACCTGAAACACCTTACATAAAATTATATTCTATTAGTTCAGTCCAGAAGATTCAACACCGTATTTTAAGTTTGTGTGCGGATAACATTCTTAAGTTAACATTATAGCTGAGCCTTACTTCGCAACAAAATATCTGATCATAGTTCTGATAGTTTCGCCAAATCTACATGATTCTTGTTCGTAATCTTTTTACTACACGTGACTCAGAGTTATGTACATTCGTTATCAATAATATAAGAAGGTTTGTACGAAATTATGAAAAGTATCATTTCAAGCACACCAAACTGTATTAAAATAACGTATAGAAAGATAAATAAGATAACGTATTTACAAAATTTATCCAATATCTTCATCCGTTTCAGATGCGTAAGCGCACGTGGAATATTTTCATCTTTTTCTTTGAGCAAATATCGTCTAGCACCGAGAATGCAATTACGAAAGTACAGTGTTACATCAAACTCTATAAAATCGCGATAGTAGAAATCTTTGCTGTAATAATACATATAACAGAAAAAATAATTAATTTTAGCTTAGATACACAGGATAATTTAGAAGCTTACTTGTCCTCTGGTTTTATTTCTGATGCTAGGCGTATAAAGTTGCCATTTTTGAAGTCCCAGTTATTCAAAATGAAATACTCGAGGGCAATATTCGCTGTGTAGATTTTCCGCTGTAATTTCGCCAAGCTAAAAACAAAAAAGATGGTACGACGTTAAAAATCGTGATTTGATGAGAAAAGGGAGATTACGTTCATAAAAATAATTTAAACCGTTTAAGGTCCAGGGTAAACCAAAAAGCAATTTTAAGCAGTGTTTTAAGAAGCAATTAAAAAAGGTGGTGGGAATAGTTCCGAAAATTGAGGAACGAACCGAACCTACCGATCTGGAAAAAAGAGAGCGCGGAACGTAGGTTCAAGAATGGCTGTTTTGATTACGCTTTTCAGTTGCTCTTTTTGTAAGTGGACCACTTTAACCATATGTTTATCAGCAAATATCTCACATAACTGTCTTTACGAACAACCGTCAAATTGACGGGTGGGTAAGAATACGTATTTAGATTAGATACAATCATTAAAAACGTCAATCATTACTCGTATGACAAATCTTGATTTTTATGAAAAAATTAATTTATTTTTATTTACAGGGTTTACCAACATAATAATCAACTGTCCACTTGTTTATAACAATAGTCGTTTTGAATAGACACCGCTGTCTACCACTTGCTCACACGTCAGATGGTGTAAGCTACTCTGTCCAATTCAATAACACAATTTTCGCCTTCGATTGCACAACGGTCGGATTCGGCACGGTTTCTTGTGGTTGTTGAATAATTAACAAAATTAATGTTTTGATTTATTGAAATGTATGGTTTATACTGCATATTTCTTGAATAAAAGAAAAGTGTTTGAAAATGTTTTGTTTTTGCAAAATTTGTCAAAACAAAACAAACAATGCCGGATCTGACAGTTGCTACTCGAAGGCGAAAATTGTGTTATTGAATTGGACAGAGTAGCTTACACCATCTGACGTGTGAGCAAGTGGTAGACAGCGGTGTCTATTCAAAACGACTATTGTTTTAAACAAGTGGACAGTTGTTTATTATGCTGGTAAACCCTGTATAACTTCAGTGCAGAGGAAGGGTTTCTGGACGGTTGTCTATCCTTTTGTAATATTTCTAGACATGTAGCAACTACATTTCTAGGCATGCCCTTCAGTTTCATGTTTTATTATGGATATTGATACTTAACCCTCTGTTGATTTCTGTTGCACCCAATCCAAACGCCACTTGGCAACACTCCTTCATGCCGCTTCAGCAGTTCAAAGTTGAAGATTTGAAACGAACGAGTTCTACAGATTTTTACTTATCATTTGGGCATTAGTAGTGTTATTAAATTGGACAGTGCAGTTTTCATCATCTGACGTGTGAGCAAGTGGTAGACAGCGGTATCAAAACGACTGTTGTTATAAACAAGTGGACAGTTGTTCATTAGACTGGTAAACCCTGTATCTACACTTTCTGTGTGAATATCTTATTCTCAAGCAACTCCTCCTCCTCCTACTTTTACAATAGCGGAATTTGGGGCAAGTGTGCCACCTTAAGCATTTCAAGTGATAACTCACAAAAACGAGTTTTTCAAAAGGCAATTTAAATCTCATAACCATTTGAAACGGTTAGGACTATTTATTAGAAATAAAACAGTGCTGCAAAATGTCATGAGTATCACGAGATTTTCACCAACGAAAACAATGAAAATATCCGTGGTAGCTTGATGCTCATTGCTAATAGTCAATAAAAGTGCGTCATGACATGCTGAACACGACATGTGAATTCTAGAGTCCAACGCGATACTCTAACTGACAAGCTTAGCTTAATGCCGGCGCAAGCATTATCATGATTATTTCTGGCTGTTAACAGTGCTGCCAAATGCTACTGATTCAATCATCAACACTCATGACTGAAACGAAGCTCAAATCAGATCACGTACACAACTGAGATGATCAGTGACTATCCTGAAACAGTAGGAGAATCAATCACATGCTTGGTGACTTTTAGTTTAGCACCCAACTTTTGGTCACTCACTTGGTCACGGCATTGTTGTCGGCGATAATCGCGACATTATTGGAATATACTTGGCGCGTGGGCTCTAGCAACAAAATGAGCATGCTTTCTCCCTCTATCTGTTTTGATTATCTGTCGGGTCAAACAGAGCGAGAAAACATGCTCATTTTGTATCTTGGAACCACTCGCACGCAATGCATAGCTTCCGTGACCATCGCGATGATCACCGACTGGAAATGTCGCGACCAAGTGATTGAACACGAGTTGGTTGCACACAATGTCACCAAGCATGTGATGGTCGCACCCACTTTTGAGGCTCGCCTCTGATCTTCGCAGTAGAGCTCGTGACGCTGTGAAGATTTTATTTCAACCAGAATTTGTCATGACTATGTCAGTGACATTTTGCAAAATTAATCACAGCAAAAAAAGTCGTGATATAGTGACTGACCAAGCGATGGTCGCAAACATGTCATGAGCATGTATTAGTCACACCAATCGTTCTGAGTATCACCTCTGATTATCACCATTGAGTACGTGTGTAATGTTCGGATCAGGTTGCAATTGTTAGAACAGCGGTGCAGAAGGATTAAACATCACTCGTGGGGTCAATTCGTCAAAACAAAGCAGAGTTTCGGATGATCACTGGGAGCCATCATAGCTCGAGGTAACGAGTGGACACAATGAATTAATTTAACACATTTGTGTTGTTTGCGCGAATTACGATAAGACTTAAACGGCTCCACTGAACCGTGTCACTATGAGTACTGTGCGTAAATGAGCAGTGCTCGGTCTTATCTAACATCTTTACTTATACGGTACTTTTCTCTTCAATTAGATTTTGCGTTTACTTTCGCTTTCTGTTTTATGTCAGTTATGCTGAGGGTTAGGTTTTTGAGTTTACATATGGTTGCAATTATTCTGTAAGGTCAGTTCTGGGTTCTGGCGCTTACGCGGTGTTTTGTTTCCTACGCTTACGATTAACGGTTCTGTTTGTACACACGAGGTACGGTGTCTCCTATTTCATTATTTATTAACTGTTGGTTGCTATTATGCAATGCTGTGTTTTTACGCTTTACCCACTTGAAGCGTTTTGTGCTGGGTAAGGTTTTTTCGCACCTCCGGGGTTGTGTGTCGCTTGTGTGTTTTTTAAGTGTTTTTGGATAAGGGTTTTTCTACTGACTTACAATTCCTGACGTAAGGTTATTTATGTGGTTTGGGTTGTTTTGATATCTTGAGTGGTTGGAAATAGCTCTTTTTGTGTGTTGTGTTGTGTTGACAATTTTGTGTTTATTAAGTGTAATAAGAAATGTGTGTGAACTGGTTGAAAACAGTATAGCATGTGCATGTGCATGCTACACGTGACGCTGATATGGATTTTGTTTCAGTCAGATTTTTTTATGACATTAGCTGGTATCGCGAAAGAATTGGTTTAAAATTAACAGTCGTTAAAAATTAACCAGAGTCGTTAAAAATTGCTAGAATTCGGCATCGCGAACGCATTGAGTTCATTTGTTAATTTTAACGACTGGCCCTATGCCGCCGTTAAACAAACGACTGTCAAGAGCGTATGCGATACAAATTAACAGACGTTTAATTATACTGCTCGAATTTTTTCCCCGTGTTTGCCTATATGCGATATCGAGCAGTCGTTAACTGTTTTGACGATCGTTTATTTTAACAGGAATGAACAACAAGTGAACTCGGTTAAAACAAAATTAACTTTAAACGACTGTTAAAATGTGTTCATTTATTCGCGATGCCGGCTAATGTTTACATTTTTGACAGCTCGCGCCTATGAAAGATGGTGGCACACTTGCCCCGAATAGAGATGGCTTTTTTGCCCCAAAAGTTGTAACTTTTTTGAAATTGAATTTTTCAGTGACAAAAGGAAAGTTTTTTTCTTTCAACTAACCCCACAAAAAATATCACGTTTTCTCAGCTAAACTGTGGTGTAAATATTTTCTCGGTTGATTGGTCGCATGATTTTTGAGAGCTTATTTGGTTGGATTAAAAAATTATAATATTCTGCTCAATTTTGAAACTAAACATAAATCAGTTCAAAACAATGGGAAATATCGATTGGTCTATATGAAATTCGGCTCAGTATACCTAGTCATTGGAAAGCAACCAACTGTATACACAATTGATCATTAAACTAAATTTTTTAAGGAAAATGCTTGGTGGAACTCTTACCCCGTATGGCACACTTGCCCCAAATTCCGCTACTTTTTTTAAACTTGATGTTTTCTGATGATGATGATGATGATGATGTTCTTCTTTTTATTGTTATTTCGCACCAAAACTTGTGTTTATTAAGTGCCTGCTTACATTATTCACGCGCGAGGCATGTTAATTGATTGGAGTAGAAATGTTGTGTGTCAGAGCAATTGATTTGGGGCAAAAATATAACCATTTGATCTTCTTTGCAACATTTCCAACATATATTTATCCAATACTGGTGCTAAAATATTAGCTGGTATCGCGAAAGAAATTGTTTAAAATTAACAGTCGTTAAAAATTAACCAGAGTCGTTAAAAATTGCTAAAATTTGGCATCGCGAACGCATTGAGTTCATTTGTTAATTTTAACGACTGGCCCTATGCCGCCGTTAAACAAACGACTGTCAAGAGCGTATGCGATACAAATTAACAGTCGTTTAATTATATTGCTCGAATTTTTTCCCCGTGTTTGCCTATATGCGATATCAAGTAGTGAACAACAACGAACAACAAATGAACTCGGTTAAACCAAAATGAACTTTAAACGATTGTTAAAATGTGTTCATTTAGTCGCAATGCCGGAACTTTCCATAAGAAAGCCTACAAAACTTGGTATAACCGTTTTAATCGGAATGCATTAGGAGATGGAAATTGGTTTAATCCTGACAAGTATCATCAGAGACGTGATCATCATGGTTATGAAGATTAACTCACACGTTATTAAAGGCACCTAAAGGCATCGAAAGGCTATGTAGAAACGGGAGTTGGTTACGTGGAATTTATTCTAGCAGTTAGATCGGAGATATCATTCCTATTAACTGCACAGTACAATTCTATTCATTGATGTTTAGATACATAATAATTGTTTTATAAAGGAATGCTGTTGGCGCCTAAATGGCTGCAAATTTATGGATTGTAAGATTATAGGAAAGGGTACATAGGATTACGTTAGTATTAGTGTTAGCAGGACTGTCAGGGTTATGACGAAAATATAAAAGGATTAGTAGCAATCAAACAGTCGACTCGGCTACATCCTTTTTGGAAACCACAAAAATATCACACTATTTTATGAGCTATCGTTCAAATGCTTTAAATACCTAAGCACATCATGAAAACCAATATTTAACATCCGATGGGAGTAAATTATCCATAATTCCTTCGCTTACACTCACACTGATAGCACGTACTACATTTCGCTCCGCTTTATTTGCGTTTTGGGCACTTATTTTCGCAAATTCCGATCTGGTTCTATCATTGCACTGTGTTTTGATTATCAGTTGTGCAAGCCTCAATAAACTGTTCATATACTCAAGTGCTCAAAGCCTGTATAAGTGATATAAAGTGTATACTCCTTGGCGCGGTGAGCCTGTTGAATCGTCATGGCTGATCACTGTTTGACCTGCGCCCGTGCTTCGTCATCCGAGGAACTTACTTACACTTGCGACGGCTTCTGCAAGCGATGGGCTCATCGTTCGTGTCTTGGTGTGAGTAGTGCCGCAGTCAAGGATCTCATCAAAGAAGATTCTCAAATTCTGTGGCTCTGCCACAATTGTTCGGAGAATCGCCGCAACGGACACTCAGTGATGATTGCTGAGCTAACGGCGGCACTCACCGATCTCAAATCTCAGCTGTCAGCTGAGTTCCAAACACGTATGGATGCTGCCGCGGAATCGCTAAAACGCACGATGCTATCCTCACTCGATCAACACACAGATACTCGTCCTGCTTCACACACTTCTACATTCACCATTCAACGCAAGACATCGACATCCAAAGCACCAGTTCTTTCGTCAACACCAGCCACCGAACTTAGCAACCCGGCAAAACTTCGTTTAATGGACCGTTCTCCGCCGTCTGTTGTCGCCACCTCTCCGCTTCTAAATGGCACCGCACCCATCGCCACTTCAGCTCATGCCACATTGCTCCTACCACCAGAAACGCCTAAATTCTGGTTGTACCTGTCGCGCTGCCGCCCGACAGCCA
Organism: Anopheles arabiensis; assembly: GCF_016920715.1. Taxonomy (NCBI): domain Eukaryota; kingdom Metazoa; phylum Arthropoda; class Insecta; order Diptera; family Culicidae; genus Anopheles; species Anopheles arabiensis. The sequence continues at coordinate 22,606,411 of NC_053519.1, forward strand.
CAATCTTAGAAGTGGAGACTTTCGTCAAGGAGCAAATCGGCATCGAGGATGTCACCGTTTTTAAGCTGGTGCCACTTAACCGCGATGTCCGCACTCTGACTTTCTCTTCGTTTAAAGTCGGTTTGTCGCCGGATTATAAGGAGAAAGCATTATTATGCTCATCGTGGCCGATCGGAACTGTCTTCAAAGAGTTCACGGATCGTAGGAATGCTCCTATTTCTACATTGTCGACAAATCCCCTGACCACTACCACTACAGCACCAACAAATACACACGTACCTGTCACCACAAACACTGATGTATCTATTCATATGGAAACAAACAACAACATTACTGCCTCCACCAACAACACTGCAGTCTCGACGTCACCTCCTCGATCATCACAGCAGCAATAGCAACACTACTTACACACTCGCACTCTAAATCTCCGTTAAAATTTTACTACCAAAACACTCGCGGTCTCAAAACCAAACTTTCGGATCTTCGCATCTCTCTCGAAGTTGCGAGCTATGATGTCATAATATTAACTGAGACATGGCTGGACGATTCGATTCCTTCATCCCTCTTCTGTGACCGAAAGTATACCGTCTATCGTTGTGATCGTTCAAGCGCTAACAGTACCTGCTCTCGCGACGGTGGTGTACTCATTGCCTGTTCCGCTAAGCTCTTGTCGCTGCACATTGAAGTATCCCAATGCTCGTTAGAACTTTTATGGATTCAAATTAAACTGAACGGTCATTCACTCTTTGTTGGTGGTGTGTATTTACCTCCAAACCTCAGCTCGAATACTGACACGTTAGACTCATTCTTCAATACAATTACATTAATACAATCTCGCATGAAAGATAGGGATTTGTTTGTCTTATGCGGTGATTTCAATCAACCTGGACTATCGTGGTCTCAAAATGAGGATTATTTCGCACCGCTTGCCGTTAACCCTGCCTCATTCTACTTTATAGACGGATTAGCTGAATTCAATCTGCGTCAACTTTCAGGGGTCGTAAATATTTTTCGGAGGCAACTAGATTTAGTTTTTGTTAATGAGTTAGTGACATATTCATGTTCACCAGTTTCTTGTAGTATTGACCCTATTGTTAAATTAGATCATTATCACCCACCTCTGGAATTCGTAGTAAATGTTCCTTTACCGCATAATGGTAATAATGTTAGAGATAACAAATCTGAGTTGAATTTTCGGAAAATGAACTTAGAAAAATTTAGGGAAATCATAACCAACTCTGATTGGAATTTTTTAGAAATTAGAACCGATTCTCCCTCCACTGTGGACGTAGCGGTGGAGCAATTTAGTAATATTGTTAAGGCAGCTCTCCCTTTATGTTGTCCTCGTTCTAAACCCTCTTCTCGCCTTCCTTGGTACGATGCTACATTGCGGTCAATAAAGGCGGATAGGACACGTGCCCTCAAAAAACTCGGTTCAACTCCTTCTGAGTATAATCGTAGAGTTTTCAAATATGCCGCTTCTGCTTTTCGTATTTATAATCGGGCCAGTTATAGGTTGTATCTTGGAAGGCTTCAATGCATGTTATACCGTAATCCTAAACTTTTTTGGTCTTATGCCAAGAAGCGTCGTAATCCCTCTTCCCTTCCTACTTCCATGTCGCTCGGTTCGGTCACTACGGACAATGCTGCTGACACCTGTTCCCTATTCGCTGAGCATTTCGCCAATGGTCTGTCTAGACCGGAGAGTCAACCTTTGACGGAGTCTGAGGGCATATTGCCTGGTTTAAACTCCGTCGCATGGGCTGAGGGTATTGTCAATGTTAATACAGTCTCTGAAGTTCTTAAAAAACTTAAGCCATCCTTCTCTCCTGGACCGGATGGAATACCAGCCTCGGTTTTAAAAAAGTCACCTTTTCTATTCGTCCCTCTATTGGTAAAATTGTTTAACCTATCTTTGTCCTCATCTTCATTCCCTTTATTGTGGAAGCGGGCATGGCTAGTTCCCATTCACAAAAAAGGTAACCCGTCTGTCATTTCCAATTACCGTGGCATCTCAATACAATGCGCAATAGCCAAGGTATTTGAGCATATTATCCATACCTATGTGTTTAAACTCTCCTCTTCTACTATTATCCCTCAGCAACATGGCTTTTTTCCTAACCGTTCTACAACAACTAACCTTATGTCCTTCACCTCTTTCGTATCATCCCAGTTAGAGTCAGTTAAACAAGTTGATACTATTTATACTGACTTCAAATCTGCATTTGATCGTATTCCTCATTCCTTACTTCTAAATAAAATTTCACAACTTGACGTCAATAATCTTTTTGTATCTTGGTTACGTTCTTTTCTATGTGATCGTTCCTATAGTGTTAAATTTAATGATATGTTTTCTACTCCCTTTTCATGTAGTGCAGGCGTACCGCAAGGTAGTGTTCTAAGTCCTTTGCTGCTCATAATTTTTATTAATGATGTCCGTACCACCCTCCCTCCTGAGTGTTTCCTCTGCTACGCAGACGACCTCAAAATCTTTCTCCCAGTTTCGTCTCCTAGTGATTGCATTTCCCTACAAAATATTCTTGATCGTTTTTCGTCTTGGTATTCTAGTAATTCCCTCACATTATGTCCTGATAAGTGTAACGTCATTTCGTTTAGTCGTTCGCAGTCTCCAATCACTTACTCGTACGTCCTAAATTCTGTACCAGTCAATCGTGTTTGTGTCGTAAAAGACCTCGGTGTCTTGCTTGACAGAGGCCTCACCTTCAGCCACCACATTGACTCAGTTGTCAATCAGGCGCGGAAAACATTGGGTCTCCTAAAGAAAATTGCGTGCGATTTCTCCGACCCAATGTGCCTGAAGACTCTGTTCTGCTCTCTGGTCAGATCGATTTTGGAGTACTGCTCAGTAGTCTGGTCCCCTTGTTTGCTATATGTAAAATCCTGGGTAGATTGTCCTCCCCCATACCTCCTTACGAGGGCAGGTGCCGGCAGCTTGGCCTGGAACTATTGGAAAACTGCCGTTCCCATGCCCAATCCACCTTTATTGCCGCATTACTCCTTGGTAATATTGATTCTCCTTCCCTTCTTTCTTCTATCCCTTTCTACGCCCCTAACCGTGTTCTTCGAAACCGCCCTCCCCTAGTGATCCCTTCCCGCCGAACTGCAGTGGGCCGTAATGACCCCCTTCTTCGTGCAATTCGTCGATTTAACTGTGTATACTCTATGTTTGATTTCAACCTTCCCTTATCCTCTTTCCGATCCCGCATCAGAACCCTCCATAATCCCGTGCTGCCTTAATTTTTAATTTTTAAATTTTAGATTCTAATTTTCTAAAAAAAAAATTTTCTCAAATTTTTGATATTTTGTGTTAATTTTTGTTAGGTTAGGAACATAGGTAATAAGTATTATTTAAGCATTTGTGTAACCAAAAGGTAGACAAATAAATTTGAATATGAATATGAATATGAATATGAATATAAAGCGATACATTATATCGATTGATAAATCAGGGAGTTGTGTAATCTAAGTCAGCGGTTTTCAAGTTATGGGTAATACCCTGCAAGGGGAGAATTTTGTATTTTTTTTGGGGAATTTCGGATTACAATTTTGCTAAATACAATGGATTGCCA